>NC_084614.1:26026298-26176298 GCF_033978795.1 Nerophis ophidion | reverse complement strand
ATCTGTCTGTCTTCAAAGAGCCATTAATCCTTTATCTGTTATTGACACACGTCCGGCTCCCCACACCCCTCTACACAATCATTAGATCTGCACACACAAAGGGAGGACTAGAATACAAACAGGTTTCAAACTGGTTGCTTAACTAAAACTGAACTGAAACTAAATCAAGGAAGCGCCATTATTCCATCCATCCATCTTCTTCCGCTTATCCGAAGTCAGGTCACGGGGGCGGCAGCCTAAGCAGGGAAGCCCAGACGCTCTCTCCCCAGCCACTTCGTTCAGCTCTTCCCGGGAAATCCCGAGGTGTTCCCAGGCCAGCCGGGAGACATAGTCTTCCCAAAGTGTCCTGGGTCTTCCGGACGTGCCTGAAACACCTCCCTAGGGAGGCGTCCGGGTGGCATCCTGACCAGATGCGCGAACCACCTCATCTGGCTCCTCTCCATGTGGAGGAGCAGTGGCTTTACTTTGAGCTCCTCCCGGATGGCAGAGCTTCTCACCCTATCTCTAAGGGAGAGCCCCGCCACCCGGCGCGGAGGAAATTCATTTCGGCCGCTTGTACCCGTGATCTTGTCATTTCGGTTATAACCCAAAGCTCATGACCATAAGTGAGGATGGGAACGTAGATCGACTGCGCCATTATTATTGGGTGGAAATTGGTAGCGGTAAATTTAAGTTTAAAAAAACCCAAAAACTTAGTACTCGATTATTACTAAGTTACTAAGTAACAACATAGATAAGAAGTTTAATTTTTTTTTAAATTACACTAAAACAATTTAAAATGACTTAATTAAAAAAATCCAAACCTGTTTAACAAAGAAAATCCCTAGAAGCTTTTAGCCAGAAGCTTTACTAAAACATGTGATGACATAAATAGAAAAAATTAAATAAATATCAGTAACTACAATTTGTAATTCCGATGCTGAAGCTGAAATGTAACGCTGATACGATATAGAATGACTGTTGGAATCCTTTGAATGTTGACAGTGTTTGAATGTTGAAGAGCTGACGCTGACCTGAAAATGAGTATCACAAACCATGATTTTTCAGTTCAATCATACAAAAATTTGCAAAAAAAACCCGGTGTTAGATGTTAGCACCCTAACGTTCTCACACGTTTGCTAACAATTAACATCCCTTAGCACGTTAACAATTACCATACTTGCATGACAGCACAGAGTATCAAAAACCATTATTTTCAGTTTTAAACATACAAAATTAGAAAAAAAAAGCTAAAATAAAACGTTAGCATGCTAACGTTCTCACATGTATGCTAACAGTTAACGTGCTTATGCACAATTAGCAAAAAAAAAAGCCAGCATAGCAGTGCCTTGTCATTTCGAGTAATCAGGGAATTTTCAGAACCAGGAAACACGTGGGCTTGAATGTTCAGGGTGAGTGAATTATGTGGATGTTGCAACGGTTGAAATCGGATGAGAAATGTGGGATATGAAGTCGATTGTATATTTCCCATTCATTGTCAATGGGAAGAAAATTACCGGAAAGCCGGGAATTTTGACAAAGGTAAAACATGTTTTGCGTTCATTATATGGGAATAGCAGTGTAGGTGGATGATTGGAATGTCGGAATCGGGTTGAAAAAATACAGGAATTTCGGCAAAACCGGAAATTTTTGAACATATTGTTACTAGAACTATTGTCCCAGATGATATGAATTGGTTGATGTTGGAATTTGTTGAATCGGTGGAATACTGTTGATGTAGTAACAGTCTGAATTTAAATGAGTATTTTGTAATTCCTGGAAATTCAGGAAAACTGGGAATTTTTACAAATAGAAAAATGGTAGTTTTTCATTGTGCAAGTTTGAAAAATGGCCCATTAATTTTCAATGGGGAAAAATGACGCAGAAAACTGCGAATTCCACGTAAGTTGGGATATTTAAAAAAAAAAAGTTTTTGGGGGCTCACAATTCCCGGTTGAGTCGAACGTTTTGATACTTGAACTGTTCCGATCAGATAAAAGCTGGGGCTGTGAAACGCGCCAAAACTTTGCGGTGGAATAAAAATAAATAGATAGTTTTTTGATGTACAATCCAAGCATTCCCACAACTACAATTTGCAGTTCTGGAAGGTATTGCGTGTGAATGTTATGTGCGTGAGCGGAATTGAAATGCTTGAATGTCCAGGATGAGTGGAGCGTGTGGATGTCAGACTGGTTTGAATCAGTTGAAAAATGTGGGATCTGGAGAGGTTTGTATATTGCCTATTTATTTCCAATGAAGGGGAAATCCCTGGTAATTCCGGGTAATCAGGAAATTTTCGGAACAGGGAAATATGCAGGCTTGAATATCTTGGGTTAGTTGAGTATGTGGATGTTGGAACGGTTCAAATCTGATATGAAATGTGGGATCTGTAGTCAATTATATATTTCCCATTCATTGTCAATGTGGAGAAAATTACCTGGAAATTCTAGGAAACATATGCGTTCAACATATGTCAAGAGCAAGGTGGGTTAAAAGTTACAAAGTTAAAGTACCAACGATTGTCACACGCACACACACACACACACACACACACACACACACACACACACACACACACACACACACTGAGTGTGGTGAAAGTTGTCCTCTGCATTTGACCCATCCCCTTTTTCACGCCCTGGGAGGTGGGGGGAGCACTGAGCAGCAGCGTGCGCCGCGCTCAGGAATCATTTGGTAATTTAACCCCCAATTCAAACCCTTAATGCTGATTGCCAAACAGGGAGGCAATGGGTCCCTTTTTTTTTGTAGTCTTTGATATGACTCGGTAGAAAGTTGAAAGGGCGAAATCGGGTGGAAAAATAGTGAAAATGTTTTAGAATTTTGGGCACTGTATAACTTTCAATACACCCTTTTATTTGAATGGGAATTTCATATACATTTCGGGAAAGATAGGAATTTTTGAAAATATCCGTAATACAACAATTGTCCTAGATTATTTGAATGGGTTGGTGTTGGAATTTTTCAAAACAGTTGAAAAATGTTGACATATATACAGTTTGATTTTAAATGGATATTCCTGGAATTTCAAGACAACGGAAACTTTTTACGAAAAGAAAAATAGTAGTTTTGCTGTCCCAATTTGGAAGACTGTTTTGAAAGCGCAATTGTCAAAAACGATGAAAAAATGTGGATTGTGAAAACTTTCCAGGAAAATGTGAATATGGGGTATTGGAAAACTGGGAATTGTGGAAATCCCTGAGCATTTTTTTGAACTTGTAAAATGATATTTTGATTGTCCAAGGTGAGGTGGGTGTGTGGATGGTGGAACGGTTTTGCAAGTTCAAAATATGGCCCATTCATTTTCAATGGAAAAAATGACCCGAAAAACTGGGAATTCTGAGTTATCCAGAATATTTTTTTAAACTTTTTTGTAGAACTCACAATTCCCGGTGAAACCAAACGTAAGTACCTGAATAGGTATCAAAATCGGATAAACTGTGGGCTGTGGAACCCACCGAAGTTGTGCGGCGGAATAATAAAAAATAGATCGTTTTTTGGTGTAGAATCTTTTATCTTCCTAAATAATTATACTTATAATTAGTGCTGTCAAATAGTTATTTTTTTAAGATGAATCAAACGTTTTAATTTGACTTGATCATGATTATTTACAGGTTAAAGCTCACTTGCATAATTGAACTTAACTTTAAAAAACAGCCCAATATTTGGACACATGCAATTTTATTGTCAGAGTGTCATTAAGGAACATTAAAAACATATTTCACTTCAATGCACTTCCTGTATTTGTCCAAAATGTGTTAACAGTTTTATTCAAATAATAATTTATTTTTTTGGAATTAATCACATGAGTTTACTTATTTTTGACAGCCGTGCTTATAATACAGCCTTGTCTAAACTACTTTTGAATGAATCAATCCAGCCATTAACCCTTACAGAAACTCTCAGGTCATCAGGCAACCTGTGTTGCACTAATGAGTACAGACTGATGACAACACAATGTGACTGTAAAAAAAAAAGCTATTTTTAAATGCAAACATGTAGCTGTGACCGAGCAATATTCATCAGTGATCAGTATTGTTCAGAATACGACCGCATCAAATGACTAAATATGCTCACAGGCAAAAGCAATTTGCTCACACAAGTAGAGAGTCTGTAGGGCTAAGAACAAAGCACACTGCTCATATATTTCCTCAGGAATTTGCAGCACATGTGACAGCCAACAAGCTCAACATACAAGTTTACCTGATGGCGACTTCTGTCCTCTTTTTGAACCGACGCAAATGAAGCAGTGCTCATCATACAGCATGCACTTTGACCACCACATCCTGATAACAAATCCACTCCCTCAACACTTTGGCACAAGGGCAATCGGCATTCAAGATAAAAAGTTGCAAAGTCTTACAATCACACATTTTAGGTCCAGGATGTATCTCGTATAGAAAAGATAGGATTTTGCGGTCCAGTCTGAGTCTTAGTCACTAACTGTCATTCTTCAAAGCAACATTCCAGCTATAGCTACGTTGTAATAAATGCTCTACTGATCTACATGAATGAAACACTTTTTTGCGGCCTTTTTTCCAGTCCTCACACACATAATCAAAGCACGTCTTGTTTGTCTCTGAGCGCTGCAGAAACATGAGGAAGTAATATTCCTCATGCTTGCCCAAAGGTGAACTAACATCAGTCAAATGGATCACTTCCTGTAAGACTTTCACAATACAAGCCCTATACAAAATAATTCAATGACATGCACTTACTGTTAGTGTAAACAAATTCTGGGGAAAAAAATGTGACTGTCATGAAGTCCTGTATTCGCATAAATAAACGAAACAAAATATTGTAAAATAATCCGTCTGTAAAATGTGTGACCCCGATTTCAGCACCAGGGACAGCTCTTTGCACCCTAAACATGCATGCTCCTTGGAACACAGTAGTTTCTCCACTACATTAACCAAATAATTGAAACACACTGCTTTCTGTAGTTGTTGACCCTTTACATTATAATTATTTCTTTCATATGGATTTTTTCCGCACCATACGTTAAAGTGATAAAACTACAGTCGTCCCTCTCCAAATCGCTTTTCAAATATTGAGGCTTTACCGCTTTGTGTATTTTTCAAACGTACTCCACACAAATTTCGCCCTATAAATTAAGCATGTTCAAGCATAAAAAATGGCCAACTTCCCTAAAAATATCAATGCTGCAGTAGCATTGGCCCCCTGATGAGACCAAACCAATCAGAGCACGCTTTTCATTGTTGTAGCAACTGACTGGAGAAAGCTTCACACAGCTACTGAAATTGGATTAACAAAGTGTAAATGTAACTTAACGATGTTATTTCATGTTTAGAGGGCTCTTATAATGTTTGAAAAATTATTTAGAAGCTATACATCTGCTTATTTATTATTGTACGAACAAAAATAACAATAATGATAATAATAATAATGAGTCCGCAGCAGTATTCATTTTCATGCATTGTGAATGTTGTCTATCTGTGTTGGCCCTGCGATGAGGTTGCGACTTGTCCAGGGTGTACACAGCCTTCCGCCAGAATGCAGCTGAGATCGGCTCCAGCACCCCCCGTTACCCTGAAAGGGACAAGCGGTAGTAAATGGATGGATGGATGTATAGTATTTTCCCCCTACAGTGTCAGTTTTAAAACAAACACATGCACTCCAAATAACTGAACACTCTACAAACCCCGTTTCCATATGAGTTGGGAAATTGTGTTAGATGTAAATATAAACGGAATACAATGATTTGCAAATCATTTTCAACCCATGTTCAGTTGAATATGCTACAAAGACAACATATTTGATGTTCAAACTGATAAACATTTTTTTTTTTTTTTTTGCAAATAATCATCAACTTCAGAATTTGATGCCAACAGGTGGCAATAAATACTGATAAAGTTGTGGAATGCTCATCAAACATTTATATGGAACATCCCACAGGTGTGCAGGCTAATTGGGAACAGGTGGGTGCCGTGATTGTGTATATAAGCATCTTACATGAAATGCTAAGTAATTCACAAACAAGGATGAGGTGAGGGTCACCACTTTGTAAGCAAATTTTCTTAACGTTTTAGAACAACATTTCTCAACGAGCTATTGCAAAGAATTTAGGGATTTTACCATCTACCATCAAAAATTTCAGAGAATATAGAGAAATAACTGCACGTAAGCGATGATATTACAGACTTTTGATCCCTCAGGCGGTACTGCATAAAAAACCGACATCAGTGTGTAAAGGATATCACCACATGGGATCAGGAACGTTTCAGAAAACCACTGTCAATAACTACAGTTGGTCGCTACATCTCTAAGTGCAAGTTAAAACTTTACTATGCAAAGCCAAACCCATTTATCAACAATATCCTGAAACGCTGCCGGCGTGGCTGGGCCCGAGCTCACCTAAGATGGACTGATGCAAAGTGGAAAGGTGTTCTGTGGTCTGACGAGTCCACATTTCAAACTATATTTGGAAACAGAGGACGTGGTGTCCTCCAGAACAAAGAGGAAAATAACTATTTGGATTGTTATAGGCGCGAAGTTCGAAAGCCAGCATCTGTGATGGTATGGTGGTGTATTAGTGCCCAAGGCATGGGTAACTTACACATCAGTGAAGGCACCATTAATGCTGAAAGGTCTATACAGGTTTTCGAGCAACATATGTTGTCATCCAAGCAACGTTATCATGACGCCCCCGCTTATTTCACAAGACAAGTGTTACAGCAGCATGGCTTCGTAAAAAAAAGAGTGCGGGTACTCTGCTGGCCTGCCTGCAGTCCAGGCCTGTCTCCCATCAAAAATGTGTGGCGCATTATGAAGTGTAAAATACCACAGCGCAGACCCCGGACTGTTAAACGACTGAAGCGCTACATAAAACAAGAATGGGAAAGAATTCCACTTTCAAAGCCTCAACAATTAGTTTACTCAGTTCCCAAACGTTTATTGAGTTTTGTTAGAAGAAAGGGTGATGTAACACAGTGGTGAACATGTCCTTTCCCAACTACTTTGGCACGTGTTGCAGCCATGAAATTCTAAGTTATTTATTATTTGCAAAAAAAAATAAAGTTTATGAGTTTGAACATCAAATATCTTGTCTTTGTAGTGCATTCAATTGATTATGGGTTAAAAAGGATTTGCAAATCATTGTATTCCGTTTATATTTACATCTAACACAATTTCCCAACTCATATGGAAACGGGGTCTGTACAATATATCACTATAATTTCCATTTAACTAAGTTTTAAAAATACTCCAATCCAAAATATACCTGTAAAATATTGATTATATTTCAGGCATTTTAAACCTTTAAAAGCCAATATGTTTAAATACAGTAAGTAACAACATGTGTATATATTTTTTTGTTTTATAAACAATCCCCCCAAACACTATTAACTATATATCCAACATGAAAAACTGAAAAAAACATAAAATATGGTTGATATTTAACTGTATGCGCTGAATGGGAAAATGTAATGCCATCTGGTGGATAAAACAAAAAACAAGAAAAAAAACAGTATTGGTAGCTAGTAGTCCAAACTGTTAGTTCATATAAATGATTGCATTAGTTTATGTTATAATAATGATAATAATAATGGATTAGATTTATATTGCGCTTTTCTATTGTTAGATACTCAAAGCGCTCACAGAGAAGTGGGAACCCATCATTCATTCACACCTGGTGGTGGTAAGCTACATCTGTAACCACAGCTGCCCTGGGTTAGACTGACGGAAGCGTGGCTGCCAGTTTGCGCCTACGGCCCCTCCGACCACTACCTATCATTCATTCATCATTCATTCACCAGTGCGAGCGGCACTGGGGGCAAGGGTGAAGTGTCCTGCCCAACGACACAACGGCAGCGATTTGGATGGCAACAGGTGGTAAGCGAACCTGCAACCCACAGGTTTCTGGCACGGCCGCTCTACCCACTACGCCATGCCGCCCCTGATGTTAAGATACATCAAATTAATAGATAACAAACTGCTTTTTTATTGATTTTATTTGGATTTTTGTTTTGCTGTTGTATTGATGTTGCTTCAGCCTAATTTGAGGACCATTTAAAATATCCAATTTGACTTACTCAGTATATTCATTCAATACAGCCAACATTGCTGTAAACCTGAATGGCACAAAATGTCCTCAATGGTTTTAATAACTAAACGAGGGGGATACACTAGGCCTTTTTGGGACAAATATATGCTCCTAATTTCAATAGACATTAACACCTCTGACCTCAAAAAGGTTATTTTGGATGAATGGATGAATAAAACACCATAATTGTAAAATATCATCATTGCCTTCTTCCATGTTGCATGTGTAATAACAAGGTGGCCCAATACTTTCCCGTCATATAACGTTGTTTATCTTTGGATTTCTATGCGGTCACTTTAGCTGGGACGTCAGGTTACTTTGTCAACACAAAAAACTAGTAAATGACCATTCCTCTATAGTTCCTCTGTATTCCTCTTTCTATGCCACATCAATGTGGAATGCACTCCCAACAGGTATAAAAGTAAGTGCATCTTTATATTCCTTCAAAATCGCTCTAAAACAACACCTCCAGGCAACTTCAACACTTTACTAATACCCTCCTCCATTCACATCCCATCTCCCCGGATTATAAACAACCTAATGTAAATAATCAAATGTACTTCTAATGTATTTACTGTACTTGTTCTTATGCTATCTGAACTCACTATGTTCTCTGCTGGCTGTACATATCCTACTAAATAAGACCTACACTGTTTCAATGTCCACATTTCTCTGTTGATGCAATTGTTGATGACTGAAGTACTGATATCAACCAAAGCTTCTCATCCCACCCCCTGGATTGTAAATAATGTAAATAATTCAATGTACATACTATGATGATTAACCTGTGTGATGAGTGTATTATGCTGAGAGTATATATTCTAATTGATTAACGTGGACCCCGACTTAAACAAGTTGAAAAACTTATTTGGGTGTTACCATTTAGTTGTCAATTGTACGGAATATGTACTGAACTGTGCAATCTACTAATAAAAGAATCATTCAATCAATCAAGTACCATAATTAATGGCAGCATGCCTCACCTCATTAATATGCAGTCATCATCCACTAATTAATTCTGTTGATGCTTTTGTTGCCGTGAAAACACCTGTGCGGGCGGACGGTGGGCGTGTTGCAGCTTTTAAAATCCCATCTCACAAGAGCCTTTGGGGCGGATATGCCATCTGCCAACTAAGTAACGGACATTTTATTCTTCTCATTTCAGCGTAGTATTTATGTTTTGGTCTATGGCCTGCAGCTAAAATGCTAAATATCGACCAAGCATGACAAATATGTGTTAAGTGCTTGTAGGAAGTAAATGTTATCTTTAAGATTTAAGCTTCAGGTATTGATTTAACTGTGGTTGTAGGTTGCATTGGTCTATACTTGGAGCAAAAGAGGTGTATAATATAAGCAGCGTGATATCCAATGTGTGTCTAATAATGTGTTGTGCAGGGGTCAGTTCCATGTATTTATGGACTTTCCTCTTTGTTGCAGTCAAGTCCAAAGATCGCAAAGACATTGGCGCTGTAGTCTTTCCCTTTTGGTTTGGTTGGGCTGCTGTACACCCCTGGTCATAACATTAGGCACAGCAACTACTTCAATCAAAACTGCAAATATAATAATGCTCCCTTTTGGTTGACGTTGACATGTCAAAAGTTTTTTTTGTTGCCTGATTTAAGTCCATGAGGAAGTTGAAATATTATAACCAACTCTCAGTGTGACACACACAACCACAAAAATATTGGCACCTCTTTGGTTGGCAGTGCCAGTCAAAACATTTCTCAAGAGATTGTGCAATTGTACCTAAAGTTGTGTACAGTTAGTGTGTCTTCTCGAGGTGGGAATCTTTAGGCAACTCATGATTCCATTTAATTTTGATTCTTGGGGTGATTATTCGTTTCAGAATAGATCCTTAATTCAACACGATTCTTCTGATATATATTTTGGTATAATAATAGCCCGAACAATTTTTTTTTTAGTTTTTGGTCTCCAGTGGAACCTCAGTTTACGGACCCCTCTTTGTACAAACTTTTCGATTTTAGAAATGCAGGCCAAATAAAAATATGCTTTGTTGTACGGACCTTGTCCCAGTGTATGAATGTTTCATCCACCCACCGATTGCCAGCAGTGCAGCCATTTTATCCATTGTGGGCGGACTGATCGATCTACGTGCTCATTTAGTTAGCTACTGTGCTAATCTATATTTTCTGTGTTTTTTTGTGTTTTTACCTTTATTACAACATTTTTCCAAGTTTGCTAGCTCAATATAAGTAAAAAAAAAAAAGCAGTGGAAAAGCAATGTTTGTTTCGAGACATTCAGGAAGTATCCACAGCGTTGTCGACACTGCCCTCCTTCCAAGCAGATAACGCAAATTGTATTTTTTTTAAAATTTCCAATCATTGTAGTGACCCGGCTGGTAAAATTAAGGAATTTGTAAATTCGAGCTGAAGGCTCCCCAGAGCTCGTGACAAAGGGAGTGTTGTATATTTTCTTATATTGTTGTAAAAGGGTAGAAACTTCTACTAAAATATGGACTATCGTCAAGCCTGGAAGCCATTATTCATGTTTACATTGTTTCCTGAGGAGAAATTTGCGTTAATATACAAACATTTCTATCTACAAACCCTAATCAAGTACCACTTCAATTCGTAATTCCACTCTAATTCATCAGTTACAAATTCCTAAAGAAAATAACCCTTTTTTGCAAAAATATAAATGGATGCTAGCCAATGTTCCCTCTAAGGTGCGCGCCTGTGCAATTGCGCACGCGTCCTCTGCCCACGGCAATTCTATACCGCGCACAAAATCCAATAAAAAAAAAAAAAAGCACTTTTAAAGTAACTGACTACAAGAGGCCACAACAGAGACAACAGTTTTCATTATCACTGTTCAATTATTGTATCGTCTGTCGTGACGATTTAAAGAGGACAAGAATTCCATCGTTCACTTTATTGAGCCAAACTCTTTATAAACACATGACCAAAAACATCGCTAAACAATTTCTATCTAGCAAAGCTGGTCATTTTCTGCCGTACAAAGCAGACCAAAACCAACTTTGCCATCTGTCATATCAACAGTAGCCGCTCGCTCTTTCTCACTTGTGCCAACACATGCACATATGGCACTGAGCCAGTGATGCGTTTACAGCCACACAAAAAGTTGGACATTTCCAACACCGCACATTATCTGTAATTCCAGGTCGTTACACTGAGTGACCAATCAAATGTGTGCTCATTCTACTGTCATTTATTAAGAATCTTGATATATAAATATTAATCATGAAATTCTGTTATTATATTAAAGAAATACTAATAAAAATATATTTTACAAACGGAAAGTTACAGGAATGTACACATGATCCCGTGCTTACATCTCATTGTGCAACATGTTAATGTTTTAAAGGGAACTAAATGCGATATCTGAAAGGGGTACAAATGATTTCTAAAACAGGATTCCACCCTGACATACAATAATAGAACACAGCTCATGAAAAACAATATTTGTTGTTCTTGTCATTGTAAATGGGCCAAAACACTTATATTAGAAAATGATCACATGGAAGTTACTGCTGTCATTTGATTATAATAATGAGAAATTAACTTGTTATTTAGTCAGGTTTGGGACAAGTGTGCTGCAGGTGTGGCCAAAGTGTGCACATCTGATGTTGCTCACATGTGCTCCACTGAACGCTCAAGGAGTTTTTACCTTTGCTCACACACATGAAAAATTAGAGGGAACATTGATGCTAGCCAATGGGGGGGGTTAAGATTTAACTGCAACCTTCCACTGGTGCAGTATCATCTTTACAATGCTCGTGTTTTAGGAATTTGCTGCAACTATGTATGTCTCAGTTTTGAACTCAACTATGTACAGTATGTTGTCATTCCCGGGCTGCCAGTTGAAGTAGCCCTGAAATAGGGAAAGTTGAGAATAGGAGTTCTGTTTTTTTTTTGTTTTTTTAAAGGGACAGGGTTCACATGTGAGCCTCATGGACACATAACCTGCGGGGGTCAGAGTGGTTGCTGATTGCCTAATATTATTTTTTATGTTATTTTAAATTCTGTCTTTTATTATCGCAGTAAAACTCATTCTGGACCGTTTATAGTTTTATAAGTGGGTAGACTTACAAAATCAGCAAGGGATCAACTACTTAGCCGTACCTCATCTTTTTAGCTTATTTTTTCTTCCACCAAGCTCTTAACTCAAAACATTTGAGACTCAAATCCACGCCTCCCATTGAAATGAATTGAAATACATTTTACTGGTGCGTGACCCTGCAAAGCCGTTATTTTGAAATGTAACATGCCTTTTAAAAGAAAAACAAACTTGAATGACACATTTTGTATACGACAATACAATAGAATGTACTGCAAACAGCTGCAGTAGTTGTATGAAGTAATGCAATAATAATGTACAGCAGTTAGCTTGGAGAGAGGACTTATACGGTATCTCCTTCCAGCTGCTTCTCCATCAAACACACCATCAGTGGCTTTTCCATTTTTTTAATGGACAAATATCCACTGTTTAGACATTATTTTAAAATTCTTAGCGATATACTCATTCTTCTTCAGTATGGTGCCGACTATCAGTGATGCCCTCTAATTGGCGACACGCTCAAGTCATGTTTTTCATGATTTCTTTCTTTAATTCAGCCGATATCATCCACTTATTTTTCTCAGCACTGTCTTTTGCACTCACTTTCTTTCTTGGTTGAAAAAACAAAACACTTTACATCTCCAGCTACAAGCTGACGCTATAGGGAGTAAGACAACATGTTTTAGGCGGCTCTTATGGGCTTCACTGTGACATTTGCTACACGAACTAATGGCAGAGATGCTTGTAACTTAAAGCTGGGTTCCCCAACCTTTTTTGCACCATGGACCAGTTTAACGTAGGCATTAGTTTCAGGACCGGCCTTACACTTGTGCCAGATAAATACAGCAAAAATGTGCTTGAAAAATACAACTCACTATAACGCCAAATTAGTGGGAGCACTGGGCTTGTTTCTTTGCAAAGAGATCACCAGCACGTTACCATCAACGTGCTGGGGACTGCACATGAAAATCAGCCTTTGGCTACAATCTGTTACATTTAAATGTTATGTTCATTAATGCGCATTGTACAAACCCCATTTCTGTATGAGTTGGGAAATTGCGTTAGATGTAAATATAAACAGAAATACAATGATTTGCAAATTTGGGAACTGAGGAAACTAATTGTTGAAGCTTTGAAAGTGGAATTCTTTCCCATTCTTGTTTTATGTAGAGTTTCAGTCATTCAACAGTCCGGGGTCACCGCTGTCGTATTTTACGCTTAATAATGCGCCACACATTTTTGATGGGAGACAGGTCTGGACTGCAGGCAGTCCAACATATGTTGCTCCGAAACCTGTAAGTACCTTTCAGCATTAATGGTGCCTTCACAGATGTGTTAGTTACCCATGCCTTGGGCACTAATGCACCCCCATACCATCACAGATGCTGGCTTTTCATCTTTGCGCCTACAACAATCCGGATGCTTCTTTTCCTCTTCGATCCGGAGGACACAAAGTCCACAGTTTCCCCCCAAAATTTGAAATGTGGACTCGTCAGACCACAGAACACTTTTGCACTTTGCATCAGTCCATCTAAGGTGAGCTTAGGCCCAGCGAAGCTGGCGGCGTTTCTGGGTGTTGTTGATAAATGGCTTTCGCGTTGCATATTTGAGCTTTAACTTGCACTTACAGATGTGGCGACAAACTGAATTTAGTGACAGTGGTTTTCTGAAGTGATATCCTTTAGAGATTGATGTTGGTTTTTGATACAGTGCCGTCTGAGGGATCGAAGGTCACGGTCATTCAATGTTGGTTTCCGGCCATGCCCCTTACGTGGAGTGATTTCTCCAGATTTTCTGAACCTTTTGATGATATTATGGACCGTAGATGTTGAAATCCCTAAATTTCTTGCAATTGCACTTTTAGAAACGTTGTTCTTAAACTGTTTGACCATTTGCTCACATAGTTGTGGACACAGGGGTGTACCTCGCCCCATCCTTTCTTGTGAAAGACTGAGCATATTTTGGGAAGCTGTTTTTATACCCAATCATGGCACCCACCTGTTCCCAATTAGCCTGCACACCTGTGGGATGTTCCAAATATGTGTTTGATGAGCATTCCTCAACTTTATCAGTATTTATTGCCATCTTTCCCAACTTCTTTGTCACGTGCTGCTGGCATCAAATTCTAAAGTTAATGATTATTTGCGGGCTTCACGGTAGGAGAGGGGTTAGTGCGTCTGCCTGACAATACGAAGGTCCTGCAGTCCTGGGTTGAATCCCAGGCTCGGGATCTTTCTATGTGGAGTTTGCATGTTCTCCCCGTGAATGCGTGGGTTCCCTCCGGGTACTCCGGCTTCCTCCCACTTCCAAAGACACGCACCTGGGGATAGGTTGATTGGCAACACTAAATTCGCCCTAGTGTGTGAATGTGAGTGTGAATGTTGTCTGTCTATCTGTGTTGGCCCTGCGATGAGATGGCGACTTGTCCAGGGTGTACACCGCCTTCCGCCCAATTGTAGCTGGGACAGGTGCCAGCGCCCTCCGCGACCCCAAAAGGGAATAAGCGGTACAAAATGGATGGATGGATGATCATTTGCAAAAAAAAATGTTTATCAGTTTGGACATCAAATATGTTGTCTTTGTAGCATATTCAACTGAATATGGGTTGAAAGTGATTTGCAAATCATTGTATTCCGTTTATATTTATATCTAACACAATTTCCCAACTCATATAGAAACGGGGTTTATATACTGTATTGTCACAAAGTTGTAACAAATGTCAACTTCCTATTAGTAGTTTTATTGTACATCTATAAACAAGCTTATTGGTGTGTCTAGCGGGATGGACAAAAGTTAACTCGAAAAAAATGCAGTCGTTTATAAATATTTACATTTTTCTCCGCGGCCCGGTAGCAAGTGCATCATGGATCGGTACTGGTCCCTGGACCAGTGGTTGAGCACTACTGATTTAAATTATTCAGACAGCTCTTATCTCAAAACACTCTTTAAAGGCCTACTGAAACCCACTACTACCAACCACGCAGTTTGATAGTTTATATATCAATGATGAAATATTAACATTGCAACACATGCCAATACGGCCTTTTTAGTTGACTAAATTGCAATTTTAAATTTCCCGCGGAGTTTTTTGTTGAAAACGTCGCGGAATGATGACGTGTACGCGTGACGTAACGGACTGTTAGGAAATATTAGCGCTGCGCACACACACACAGCTAAAAGTCGTCTGCTTTAACCACATAATTACACAGTATTTTAAACATCTGTGTTGCTGAATATTTTGCAATTTGTTCAATTAATAATGGAGAAGTCAAAGTAGAAAGATAGAGTTGGGAAGCTTTAGCCACACAAACACACAGTGATTCCTTGTTTAAAATTCCCGTAGGTGAAGCTTTACTATGGATCAGAGCGGTCAAGCGAACATGGATCCCAAACAAATGTCAACCGGCAATTTTCGGTGAGAAAATTGTGGTAAAAAGTCGCCACTTACTGGAGATCAGCTGAGCTTGTGCCGTTCATACAGCTGCCGTCGACTTCCATCAGACACTGGTGTCAAGACACCCTTGGACACACCCTTCCGACTATCTGGTACTATTAAACTCACTAAAACACTAGCAACACAATAGAAAAATAAGGGATTTCCCAAAATTATCCTATTAAAAGTGTCTAAAAACATCTGAATCTGTCCCAATGCAATCACGTTTTTTATTTTTTAATTGATTTTTTTTTGTTTTTCTAGTCCGTCGCTATCAATATCCTCAAACACGAATCTTTCATCCTTACTCAAATTAATGGGGAAATTGTCGTTTTCTCGGTCCGAATAGCTCTTTTTGTTGGAGGCTCCCATTAAAAAGAATGTGAAGATGTGAGGAGCAATCAACGGGGGCGTCATCGTCTGCGACTTCCGGTAAAGGCAGGGATTTTCTGTTAGCGACCAAAAGTTGCAAACTTTATCGTGGATGTTCTCTACTGAATCCTTTCAGCAAAAATATGGCAATATCGCGAAATGATCAAGTATGACACATAGAACGTCGACCTGTTATCCCTGTTTAAATAAGAAAATGTCATTTCAGTAGAATGGGAACGTAGATCGACCGGTAAATTGAGGGCTTTGCCTTCCGGCTCAGCTCCTTCTTCACCACAACGGATCGGTACAGCGTCCGCATTACTGAAGACGCCGCACCGATCCGTCTGTCCATCTCACGATCCACTCTTCCCCCACTCGTGAACAAGACTCCTAGGTACTTGAACTCCTCCACTTGGGGCAGGGTCTCCTCCCCAACCCGGAGATGGCACTCCACCCTTTACAATTTACCGGTCGATCTACGTTCCCATCCTCACCTATGGTCATGAGCTTTGGGTCATGACCGAAAGGATAAGATCACGGGTACAAGCGGCCGAAATGAGTTTCCTCCGCCGGGTGGCGGGGCTCTCCCTTAGAGATAGGGTGAGAAGATCTGCCATCCGGGAGGAACTCAAAGTAAAGCCGCTGCTCCTCCACATCGAGAGGAGCCAGATGAGGTGGTTCGGGCATCTGGTCAGGATGCCACCCGAACGCCTCCCTAGGGAGGTGTTTAGGGCACGTCCAACCAGTAGGAGGCCACGGGGAAGACCCAGGACACGTTGGGAAGACTATGTCTCCCTGCTGGCCTGGGAACGCCTCGGGATCCCCCGGGAGGAGCTAGACGATGTGGCTGGGGAGAGGGAAGTCTGGCTTTCCTGCTTAGGCTGCTACCCCCGCGACCTGACCTCGGATAAGCGGAAGAAGATGGATGGATGGATGGATCATTTCAGTAGGCCTTTAAGTTGAGCTACCACCATACTATACAGTTGATTATATATCATTACACATTGTTTCCTTACATATACTGTACATACATAGGTGGCCGCCCACATCACTTTGGATTCATCAGTTAGTGGCTCAGGTGGAAAAAGTTTGCACACCAAGCATGTTTGCATATTGCACTGGTGCTCCCATCCAATATAATCCTCCTGTTTGGTGTTTTTAGGTTTAGGCGAGTCCGTACATCAACCAGGGAGGGTTTTCTCCAGTAACAGTGGATGGATGGATGCCAACTGGTTCATGAGTGAGCTCTCAGGAAGCACGCTGATGATGGTGATGATGATGATGTTGATGTGAATATGGATTACATGGTGACGATGCCATGCAGCTCTAAAACCATCACTTACATCTGAACATTTGTTGGTGTTTTGACGTCATCGTTTTTCTTCTTAATTGCCTGCAAATTACGATTAAAAACAAAACAAAACATATTTACAGTATATACACTGAGTGTTTTGCACATTTTCCCTCTCCCGCCAACGTCGCGTCGACTTCCACGATGCTCCTCAATCCGGAGGCTGCGCAGTTTATCCTCACAAGAATGGAAGGGAAAGGTGTCAATCGCAGGAAAGACGTCCGAATCGCTGATTTTTCAACCTAGTGTACGTTGACACATCTGGGGAGGGATTTTTCCCCCCACCCTCCTCTCACGCCCTCGCTCTCTCCCTCCCTCTGTGTGTGTGTGTGTGTGTGTGTGTGTGTGTGTGTGTGGTGCTTTAACAGGACAGCTGTGTCATCAACAACCGGCGTGGTTTTGTTGTTGTCTCATCCGGGAGGCTACAGCCCGCCTCGGCGTATAAACACCACCAAGGTAGGTCTCACCTTCGATTGTCACCTCCTTTTTTCTTTTTTTTTTGTACTGTTGGCGCCACAAATGACATGGCGTGCGTGCATGTCGTCGCCGTAAATGCGGCTGATTAAGAGGGTTGGTGCACACATGCACCGCCTCGCTCGCATGGCTGCTGCGGAGTAAAGCATCGCAGCAGCGGCCTTTAAAAAAAAATATATATATATATATATCGTATTTTTTTCCATTTAAAGCGTTTTTGCCACACTCATCAGCGTGACAGCGGGGTGTTTTTTCCGCGCGCAACACGCAGCGTTCAACCTTGAAGCACCTGCAGTGCATCCTTTATTATTTTTGTAACGTAGCAAAATAGCACCCAAGTCGTGACGAAGGCTCCCCTTATGAATATTTCACCCCAAAACAAGCTCCTCCGTCAGCTGAGCGCTGATGCCCAAATGTGCGCGCCGCCGCCACGCATCAAACAGCAGGCGGGCTGTGCGCGCGCGCACGCTTCGAACATTCTGCTAAAGCCTCCTGATGGAGAACATCTGCATGTTTACGCAGGATAAAAAGCATGGCGGGATCACATCGTGGAGAGTGCGTGTGTGTGTGCAACAAAACAACAACAAAACACACAGGAAGCATTTACTGCGGCAGGATACTTATTTTGCTTGTGGATTTAACGTGTAATTAATGTTTTTTTTTCCTGGGGCGTGACAGTTGAGAGAAGTCCCCTCCCCAGGGATATGTTGATGGCACACTCACATGCATGTATGTGCATCAGAATGTGATGTTGGATTGTTCACTCTCACTCTGACCTTGAAGGCTGGATTGAGGAATAAGAAGGTAATTAGGCTGAGACAAGCAGGAGAAATGTTTGCGAATGCTTGCAGGAGAGAGGACGGGCTTTGCAAAGAGGGGGGGGGGGGGGGGGGGTCAATGAGTGCAGGTGGGTTTTAGGGATCCCGATGCGGACGGACGTTTGCCTGCGGAAGCCACTTATGGATGTGTGTGAACAAGTCGATGAAGACTGAGGTGTAGTAAACCTCCGCTCCTTTGAGGATTCACCCCGTTAAATTCACATTTCAAAAGACAAACTATAAGAAGCTTTAAAGGCCTACTGAAACCCAGTACTACCCACCACGCAGTCTGATATCAATGATGAAATATTAACATTGCAACACATGCCAATACGGCCTTTTTAGTTTACTTAATTGCAATTTTAAATTTCCCGCTGAGTTTTTTTCTTGAAAACGTCGCGTACTGATGACGTGTAGGCTTGACGTCACGGGCTGTTAGAGAATATGAGCGCTGCAAACGCACACAGCTAAAAGTCGTCTGCTTTAACCGCATAATTACACAGTATTTTGGAGATCTGTGTTGCTGAATCCTTTGCAATTTGTTCAATTAATATTGGAGAAGTCAAAGTAGAAAGACGGAGTTGGAAAGCTTTAGCCTTTAGCCACACAAACACAGGGTGATTCCTTGTTTAAAATTCACTGAGGTGAATGGATCACAGCAAACATGGATCCCAACCGAATGTCAATCAGCAGGTTTTGGTGAGAAAATTGTGGTAAAAAGTTGCTTCTTACCAGAGATCAGCTGAGCTTGTGCCGCCCATACAGCTGCCGTCGACTTCCCTGAGACACTGCGCGTCAACACCCGGTCGTGGACACACACATCCGACTATCAGGTGCTGTTAAACTCACCAAACACTAGCAACACAATAGAAAGATAAGGGCTTTCCCAGAATTATCCTAGTAAATGTGTTTAAAAACATCGGAATCCGTCCCAATGCAATCGCGTTTTTTTTTTTAAACTTTTTTTTTTCTGTTTTTTTTCTAGTCTGTCGCTAGAAATATCCTCAAACACGAATCTTTCATCCTCGCTCAAATTAATGGGGAAACTGTCGTTTTCTCGGTCCGAATAGCTGTTTTTGTTGGAGGCTCCCATTAGAAACAATGTGAAGATGTGAGGAGCCATCAACATGTGACGTCATCGTCTGCGACTTCCGGTAGAGGCAGGGCATTTGTGTTAGCAAGCAAAAATTGCGAACTTTATCGTGAATGTTCTCTACTAAATCCTTTCAGCAAAAATATGGCAATATTGCAAAATGATCAAGTATAACACATAGAATGGACCTGCTATTCCCGTTTAAATAAGACAATCTCATTTCAGTAGGCCTTTAAGGTCGAACACAAACCTCTAGTTTGTCTTCCGTAGAGGGGGGTGTAAGAAAGAGAACATCTTCCATTTACCACACAACCAATGTTTTTAAGTCAGTGTTTTTCAACCTTTTTTGAGCCAAGGCACATTTTTTGTGTTGACATTTTTTGTGCTGGCACAACACCAGCAGAAATCATTAAAAAATGAAACTCAGTTGACTGTAAAAAAATCGATGTCGCAATTGTTGGATATGACTTTCAACCATAACCAAGCATGCATCACTATAGCTGTGGTCTCAAAGTAGGTGTATTGTCACCACCTGTCACATCACGCCCTGACTTATTTTGAGTTTATTGCTTTTTTCCTGTGTGTAGTGTTTTAGTCCTTGTCTTGCGCTCCTATTTTGGTGGCTTTTCCTGTTTTGTTGGTGTTTTCCTGTAGCAGTTCCATGTCTTCCTTAAACGCTAATCCCCGCATCTGCTTTGTTTTAGCAATCAAGACTATTTAAGTTGTTGATATCCTTCTTTGTGGGGACATTGTTGATTGTCATGTCATGGTCGGATTTACATTGCTCCACAATAAGTCTTTGCTGTCGTCCAGCATTCTGTTTTTGTTTACTTTGTAGCCAGTTCAGTCTTAGTTTCGTTCTGCACAGCCATTCCTAAGCTTCAATGCCTTGTCTTAGGGGCACTCACCTTTCGTTCATTTTTGGTTCAAGCATTAGACACCTTGTTACCGTGGAGGTGGGGCACCGTAGTATGAGAGATTGTAAACAGGTCCACAAATCCTCTCATGTGACCAAGAAGACCTGATTGAGCTTTTTGTGGTGAGCAGCGGGTTTCAAATGTTAGCCTTTTCACATTATGTCTGCTTGTGCAAAAGGATGCGACTCACATTGTACGCTGAACATCAATTGATATAGCTGGGAGGGCTACAGACGATGCAATGCGGCGAGCTACTGATTGATGTAAGACACACATGGAAGAGGCTGACACTTTAAGAACAGTCTTTACTCTTGACTGACCAATACAAAAAAATACATTTGCAGTTAATAACTGTTTTAATCATCTATTATCTATCAATCTGTTTAACTCTCGTTAAAATGCCACAGTGAATCCTGAAACATATGCCTTCGTTGATTGATATCGAGCTGATGAAACATGTTTTATAGGACTATCTTTATAGTCAGATTCCTCGTATGCAAAATGTAAAGCACTTTCATGATGAAGATTTGTCACCTGTCCTTTTTATTCACAGCTATATTGAATGCCACTAATGTATAGCAAATACATGAAATAAAACAAAAGTGACACCCAATAAATGTATAGACATCATTTTGTTTAGGGCTTGCCATAATATGTTGACTTATTGGCTTCAATGTTAAGCACATGTGAACGATCCAATAGAAGAGTTGTACAGTGCATTACACATTTTGTTTTATTACAGTCTTATTCCAAAATGGAATAAATCCAGTTTAGTCCTCAAAATTTTACAGACATGACCACATAATAACAATGTGAGATTGTTAGATTTGCAAAAAAAATAAAAGTAAATAATCCCATGCCCATTAGTACTCGCAGCCTTTGCTCAATGCTTTCTATCCAATATGATGAAACTTGAGAGGTGCTTCAAATAAGAATGGTTGAAACTGCCCAAAGATAGGTGTGCCAAGCTTGTGGCATCGTATTCAAAAGAGGCTGTAATTGCTACGATAGGTGCATCAACAAAGAATCAAGCAAAGGCTGTGAATACTTACTGTAAATACATGTGATGTTTTAGTTTTTTATTTTGAACAAATTTGCAAAAGTAAAAAAAAAAAGTCACTTTGTCATTACGGGGTATTATGTGTGGAACTTTGAGGACAAAAATGTATCTAGTATTCCCTTTTGTAATAAGGCTGTAATAAGAAAAAGTGAATAATTTCTAGATGTACTGTATGTGAAGTCTGATTTGTGAAGAGTGAAGTTAATAGTCCTCACATTCCTGATTCATAACAATATTCAATTCTATTTTTTACTTGGATTTTATTTTATTACTATTGGCTGCAGAAGTATGACTTAATGTATATGTTCCGCGAGTAAGCCAGACATGGCCTAAAACCGTCTTTTTAAAAATCTAAACTTAAAAAAAGCGAACAAACCAAAAATAAATGTATATTTTTTTTACAGTTATGATTTGATTATTGGAATAAAGTACCTGGGAATTGATACCAGTACTGTACTTAACGATACCAATTTTCGGTACTTTTGTGTGCTCATGCTAATTTATAATAAATAAATAAAATCTCAAAATTTTCAACCCTAATAATTAACATATTAATCAATTATTATATTTTTATGTTGCCTTTTTAAAATTACATACTTTTTGTCTTGTCTTGTCATGTCTTTAAATTGTGAAGGTGTGTCCATGGAAGGGGCTCTTTGCAACCTTTACTTGGCTGCCCAATGCAGTGGTTCTCAAATGGGGGTACGCGTACCCCTGGGGGTACTTGAAGGTATGCCAAGGTGTACGTGAGATTTTTAAAAAATATTCTAAAAATAGCAACAATCAAAAATCCTTTATAAATATATTTATTGAATAATACTTCAACAAAATATGAATGTAAGTTCATAAACTGTGAAAAGAAATGCAACAATGCAACATTCAGTGTTGACAGCTAGATTTTTTGTGGACATGTTCCATAATTATTGATGTTAAAGATTTATTTTTTTGTGAAGAAATGTTTAGAATTAAGTTCATAAATCCAGATGGATTTCTATTACAATCCCCGAAGAGGGCACTTTAAGTTGATTACTTCTATGTGTAGAAATCTTTATTTATAATTGAATCACTTGTTTATTTTTCAACAAGTTTTTTGTTAATTTTATATCTTTTTTTCCAAATAGTTAAAGAAAGACCACTCCAAATGAGCAATATTTTGCACTGTTATACACTTTAATAAATCAGAAACTGATGACATCGTGCTGTATTTTACTTCTTTATCTCTTTTTTTCAGCCAAAAATGCTTTGCTCTGAATAGGGGGTACTTGAATTAAAAAAATGTTCACAAGGGGTACATCACTGAAAAAAAGTTGGGAACCACTGGCCTAATCAGCACTAACTTTGCAATGTCTTTTAAGCAGTAGATGCCACCCTCTTAAAGTTTTCTATACGTAATGACGCAACCACACCCGTACGTAACACGTGCACAAGCATTAGTGATTTGGCGAGCTAACATTAGATATTGAATGTATATTCTATGATAACAACAACATGATCGCAAATTGTTGCTTCTCTAGGACTGTTTTTTGCGCTACCTGTGTGTGTGTGTGTGTGTGTGTGTGTGCGTGTGTGTGTGTGTGTGTGTGTGTGTGTGTGACAGTGTCAAGACGGGGGGGGGGGTCGCAGCTTGCTGCGGGGTCGTTCTCCCAGGAAGGCAGACGGACTTAAGTACCAAATATTGTCACACACACACTAGGTGTAGTGAAATTTGTCCTTTGCATTTGACCCATTCCCTTGATCACCCCCTGGGAAGTGAGGGGAGCAGTGAGCAGCAGCGGTGCCGCGCCCGGGAATCATTTATGGTGATTTAACCCCCAATTCCAATCCTTGATGCTGAGTGCCAAGCAGGGGAGGCAATGGGTCCCATTTTTATAGTCTTTGGTATGACTCGGCCGGATTTGAACTCACAACCTACCGATCTCAGGGCGGACACTCTAACCACTAGGCCACTGAGTAGTCGGGACATGGCGTGCAGGTATAAACATGATTTAATCTTGAATCTCAAAAAAGCGAAAACGAAAAGGCGCACAAGGTGAAAGCACAACTTGAAAGCACAACTTGACGCAGGAAACAAAACTAACACTTAGACTGAACTACGGACATGAAACAAAAGTAGCTAACTGTGCCATGAATAAACAAAAAAACTTAGTTGGCGTGGCATGAAAAGAACAGAGGCATTGCATGAAACAAGCTAGACTTACTGTGGCAAGAACAGAGCATGAAACAAACAAAGACGCCAGGAGGACTGACTGGAAATGACAATGTGGAGGGGAGCGTGGTCCACGCGCCACCTGCGGGCAGGGCATGTGCAGGAGCCGGCTAGAAGCAGATGACAGGTGAGTGGGTACCTCAGCTGAAAGGAGTTGTCTGGTCGCCTGTCTCTTCACTAGCAGCGCCGGGGGCCGCAGAGGGGGAGCCGAAAAGGCAGAGAGGACAGCCGCAAGGCAGAGTAGGAGAGAGAGACCCGAAAACAACAAATAAAAAGACAAGATTGAGGGAGGAAGAAAAAGACAAGGAGGAAGACAGAGAAGAAGAACAAGGGAAAAATTAAGAGAAGACCGGGGGCACAGGTGGCAGTCTTCATTTCCCGCCCCTTCAAAAAGGGGAGAGGGGAGTTTGCTTAACCGGTCGGAGTTCCGGCTTGCGTCTGGTGATGGAGGTCTGTGAAGATGCGGGGCTGACGGTCCAACGGCGGGGCAGGGCACACCGGAGCCCGGCCCAAGATGGAGGCGTGGACGGCGAGCGGTGAGGCAGAGCGTGCCGGGAGCGA
Source organism: Nerophis ophidion (assembly GCF_033978795.1). Taxonomy (NCBI): domain Eukaryota; kingdom Metazoa; phylum Chordata; class Actinopteri; order Syngnathiformes; family Syngnathidae; genus Nerophis; species Nerophis ophidion. The sequence goes on along the minus strand of NC_084614.1, from coordinate 26,151,915 downwards.
CGCAGTAATCGAGATCAGGTGCGGGGGTCGCGCACATGTACGCTATTAATGAATCTCCTCTCGCCGAATAAAAGGGCATCAACAGCACAAGAGGAGAGAGACACACGAGAGCCAGAAGACACAGCGTATGCAACGCGGAAGAGAGCGAGCGTGAGATGGAGAGCGAGAGGCAGACGACGTGGGCGACTGAAAATTCACCAGATAAAGATTGTCTTTATTGAAAAATAAAGAAGTCTCCACCTGCTTGAGCTAATATCCTTCCTTGGTGGTCCTGGGAACCCGCACGACAGCATGAGACTGTCACAGACAAACTTAAATACTGCCTCTGATTAATGCCCGGGAAGCAGGTGAGCACTAATCAGAGACAGGTGAACACAATAATTAACCATGGCAACAAAACAAGGGAGCGAAAAAACAGCAAGCAATGGAGTCGTCATGGAAACTAAAACAAACAAGGGTGCACAAAAACAGGAACTAATGGAGTCCAAAACTACCAGAAAACACAAAAACATGATCCGGACCACAGATCATGACAGAGAGACAGCGGTGAGTGACAAACCTGAATGGTTAACAAATTCCATGGACCAATGACCAATTTTTATTCTATATATAATTAGAAAACTACTTTTTTTAAAAATACTTTTAAAAACACATGTTCTAATAAACCAATAATCCTGGGGTTGAAAACTAACTGAGCATGTTGCAATTAAGGGGAAGATAAACAATTATTGCAAACTTGAAATGAACAAACATCCCTGCATGCACAGAACACATGACCAAGCACATTATTGCTTACCGTACAGTACATAGTATGTGTGTTGTTCTCCATCCGGCTATGCAAACCCACTGAAATAATTCTTTGAAACGCTCCCTGTCTGGTCAGTAAGCATCTCTCAGCATCCAAGCCTCGCGTCAGTCGCTAGGCAAGAGTAATGATGTGTGCGAATGATTTCCTTGAGGCGGCTCATCTTTGTTCATTTCCCCTCTGTTTTCCTCTTATTATTGTTTTCAAAGTCATTTGCATGGCGCCTCGCAAAATGAATAACACGGACACACTTTTCCCAGTCTCGTTGGCAGTGATGTCCCAGAACGTGAGATGAAAAGGGGCTCCCTTTCCAAGAAGGTGCTTCGTTTGAGCACGTTATCTCGCTTTCTGTATTTAAAGGGGCTGTTTGCAACTTGCTCAAAGTTACATTTATCAAACCAGGACTTATAGCTTATGTTACCATTTGTGCTTTAAAGGCCTACTGAAATGAGATTTTCTTATTTAAAAGGGGATAGCAGGTCCATTCTATTTGTCATACTTGATCATTTCGCGATATTGCCATATTTTTGCTGATAGGATTTAGTAGAGAACATCCACGATAAAGTTAGCAACTTTCGGTGCTAAGACAAAAGCCCTGCCTCTACCGGAAGTCGCAGACGATGACGTCGCAAGTGTGGGGGCTCCTCACATATTCACATTGTTTTTAATGGGAGCCTCCAACAAAAAGTGCTATTCGGACCGGGAAAACGACAATTTGTGTTTGAGGATATTAACTAGAAAAAAAAATGCGATTGGGACGGATTCCGATGTTTTTAGACACATTTACTAGGATAATTCTGGGAAATCCCTTATCTTTCTATTGTGTTGCTAGTGTTTTAATGAGTTAAATAGTACCTGATAGTCGGAGGTGTACGTCCACGGGTGTCTTGACGCGCAGTGACTCAGGGAAGTCGACGGCAGCTATGGATGACATAAGCTCAGCTTTTCTCCGGTAAGAAGCGACTTTTTAACCACAATTTTCTCACCGAAACCTGCTGTTTGACATTCCGTCTTAATTCATGTTGGCTTGACCGCGCTCTGATCTATAGTAACGTTTCACCTTCAGGAATTTTAAACAAGGATTCACTGTGTGTTTGTGTGGCTAAAGGCTAAAGCTTCCCAACTCCATCTTTCTACTGTGACTTCTCCAATATTAATTGAACAAATTGCAAAAGATTCAGCAACATAGATCTCCAAAATACTGTGTAATTATGCCGTTTAAGCAGACGACATTTAGCTGTGTGTGCACACAGCGCTCATACTTCCTAAAAACCTGTGACGTCTTGTGTACACGTCATCATTACACGACGTTTCCAGGACGAAACTCCCGGGAAATTTAATATTGTAATTTAGTAAACTAAAAAGGCCGTATTGGCATGTGTTGCAATGTTAATATTTAATCATTGATGTATAAACCATCAGACTGCATGGTGGGTAGTAGTGGGTTTCAGTAGGACTTTAACGGAACATGTATTTTTTTCAAGTGTGCATATTTTATAATGAATAAAAAAAAGTTTAATCTCGTCTATATGCACACAAAGTGGTCATGTTGTTGTTTTGATCGAATATACATTCAATGATAGCCAACATTAGTAGCTATCCATCCATCCATTTCTACCGCTTATCCATTTAGGGGATTGCGGGGGTGCTGGAGCCTATCTCGGCTACAATCGGGCGGAAACATTGCTAAATTGCAATCATTGGCTAACAAGAAACTAAGCTAAAGCATGTGTCTTACATAGGAAGAAGTTTATGTACCCAAACCTGGAAGACGGACAGCTATAATGCTTACAACTCTTTGGAAAGTTATCGCTCTCTAGGTAACTGCATAAAGGTTACAAACAGGCTCTTTTACTAATTCCTAAGAGGATGATTTAGTCAAATGACTTACAATAAAATCGATGTTTGTTGCGTGAACGCATTCAATTTACCTTGAATTTAAGGGATTTGTTTTTATTTTTTGCAGCAATAAAGTTTGTGACTCTTAGGGGTGTACCGATTGCAATATTTTGGTACAGGTACCAAATGTATTTCAAAACTTTTCGATACTTTTCAAGATAAATGGCATTTAAAAATGTCATTGTAGGCTTTATTTTAACAGAAAGTCTTATGATACGGTATGATCCTTATTGCAATAAAAAAATCTATTTTGGCATTACATGACATATTAAACATACAAGACAACTTCTCTTTTAGTCGTGAATAACTAAATGGGTTAAAAACTCTCCTAATTTGGCTGCTGACGTATGCAGTAACATATTGTGTCATTTCTCATTCTATTATTTTGTCAAAATTATGAGAGACAAGCGGTAGGAAATGGATGGATTTTCAATCTACTTCATTTACTGTTAATACTTTAAGTAAAAAGGTAAGTTTTAACAACCTATATTTACACTAAGTAACCACGTGTTGTAATATGTTCTAGTTACATTTCTAGCAAAATGTAATAAGACCTTACTCTTATACTTTACATCAGTTTTGGCTGATACCACTGATTTGGGTATCGAGCCAATACCAATTAGTTACAAGGTCATACATCGATCATAATTAAAGTTCACCTGTGTCTCGGTAAGTATTTCCTGAGTTATTAAACAATCAAAATCAATTAGGAAATATTGATGTAGTCATTGTAATATCGATTATTAACGGTTCTTGCACTTGGTATCGTTACAGTCGATATTTGTGTCGATATTTTGTCGATCCACCCATCTATTTACATTCAGGAGCACTAGCTTGCTTTTAGCTATATTGTATCATCCTACTGTTCAACTACGTAATGAAGAGGACCTCAGGGGCCCGGACATCGGAATGTGGATGTTTCGTCAGAAAGCGCCTTCGCAGGTTAGATTTCTTTGAGACTGCGTTGACTTAATTATAATGTAAATACATCTGCTTTCACACTGCAGTGTCAATAAATTAATTAGTCTGCCCTCGCTACTTGTTTCTAGCATGTACAGCTAGTTAACAGGATGATGAAACAGAAGCTCCAGAAGTTTTGCGAAGGATAGATGTTCCTTCTTTAGAAATATTTTCCTTCCTCAGTTTTATTGCTTTACACTTCTTCCTTCATTGAGGTTTGTAAGACTGAAAATATAAATATAAAATAAACATTACAAAATTACAAGGTCTATTCTTTATTTTACATAAATAATATAGAAGACTAATACAGCCACACAATAAACTGAAGATGTTTGCCCATATAGAAAGTAAACAACATCCACATAAACATTGCACAAAATGGATGGCTCAAGAGAATTAAACCTAAGGTGTAACGTTATTCCCTTTTAATGGTCAAATTTAGCGCTACATGGAATAAACAATTTTTAACCACCAAAGTTACTCTCAGATAAAAAAAAAAAAACGGACATGACCACGAATACAAAGACATCACAAAGTCAGCAATTTCAATACGTTACAAAATAAATATCTTCATGCAGCTACTTACAAATGTTTGACCAAGTTTCTGGATGAAGTTTACACGTGTGGATTATTACTGTTGTTGCTGCTTGTCGCTTAAAAGGTCTGCCAGGAAACAATGACCTTAGCACTTGCTCGGGGCAGAACATTCATACTTTGTTGTCCAGTCGTTGTTAAAAGTCTGATTTTTGCAATTTATTTAGATTTTTTTAAGGGTTAAATAAATAGCTTTCCTCTACTCACCCCACTGCTGCTTCACTGTGACACATATGCCTCGATGTTGCCCCCGGCGGGGTGGCAGGAGTACAGCATACATGACCAACCTTAGTTTGAATGGTTTAAATCAGTGGTTCTTAACCTTATTGGAGGTACAACCCCACCAATTTCATATGCGCATTCACCGAACCCTTCTTTAGCGAAAAACAACACAAAAAAAACATTTTTTCAAATTCAATACAAATTATGTTGTTTTTTTTTACTGGTGCACAAAATCAATCGTGCATGAACCTCACATTGTGCAAAGAATAAAACCAACACAGTGCATGAACTCACAACAAATTACACACCTGCAAATCAGATGGAAAATTAGAGGGAACATTGATTGGGGGTGTCCATAATACGCCGATAGGGAGAAGTTTTTATTTCCGCCGAACCCCTGAGGCCGACTCACCGAACCCAGGTTAAGAACCCCATCCATCCATTTTCTACCGCTTATTCCCTTACGGGGTCGCGGGGGGCGCTGGCGCCTATCTCAGCTACAATCGGGCGGAAGGCGGGGTACACCCTGGACAAGTCACCACCTCATCACAGGGCCAACACAGATAGACAGACAACATTCACACTCACATTCACACACTAGGGCCAATTTAGTGTTGCCAATCAACCTATCCCCAGGTGCATGTATTTGGAGGTGGGAGGAAGCTGGAGTACCCGGAGGGAACCCACGCATTCACGGGGAGAACATGCAAACTCCACACAGAAAGATCCCGAGCCTGGATTTGAACCCAGGACTGCAGGAACTTCGTATTGTGAGGCAGACGCACTAACCCCTCTGCCACCGTGAAGCCAGGTTAAGAACCACTGGTTTAAATCAAGGAACCTATTTGAGTGATGTCATGCGAGCCAAATGAAAAGCTTTGGCAGGCTGGATGTGGCTCGCAATCCACCACTTGAATAGACCTGTCTTACGGTGTGTGGTGAAGAATCTTTAGCTATTCCTTGTCCTGCAGGGTTGATATTTGTAAAACCACAGTTTATTTGTCACAATGGAGGCGAAGATTAGTGAAAATGCATCCATTCAACCTCTTCTTTCTCCACACTGTGTCTGCTTGAAGACACATGCGTGTGTTGACCAACATGCACCTCTGCTCGTATCACCAGCAATGTGACTACGTGACGATTGCCAGTCATGTCTGTAAAAAGTTCAATATAAAGTACCGGTATTTTTCAGAGGTAGTATAGTACCTATTTTAATTCATTAGAACAGTGGTACTTTATCAGTACCGGTATACAATACAAACCTAGCGACTAGGCTTGGGCCGATAAATCAATTTATCAAACATTATATGAAAATGAACTCGATAACTTTGCCGCCATCGATAAATTGTCATGTTTGTTTTTTTCGTCTTTCATTTTCAAACAGGGTGCAAGGCGGTTCACTTCATGCATCACTCTTAGCATGTTTATTCATCAGGAGTATTGCATGAACGCAGTGAATCCTCTTGACCGTCATCTCCAATCTTTGTATCAGTGGGTGGAGGTGGGACTGCTAGCTTACATACACAGGGAGCATCGAGAGAGCTTCGCTAGTTAGAACCACTGCAACGTAACAATTAGGAGGAAAAAAATACAATTGCAAAGCAAAATGCCTGGTGTGGAAATATTTTGGCTTCAAACTACGAGGAGCCCGTCAATATGGACGGATGAGCCTGTATGCCCAATTTGTTGGAAAGTGATGGCAACAAAAAAGATAATAACAAAAACACATGAGCCAACTTTTTGTTAAATTTTAATTGAAGTAAAATGTTTGTGTCAACATAGATGGAGCGTTGATTTTCTTTGTTTGTTTACATATTTAGGATGTCAAAACTCATTCATCTTCCATTTACAATTGTAAAAAAATACTGAGAAATAAGTTTATTGCATTCAAAAGGGTAACGTATTATTTTCGTGTCTCCCCATTTGTAGCATTAAAAGATTACAGTTGGTACAAAATGTGGCTGCTAGACTTTTGACAAGGACAAAAAAAGTTTGATCACATTACGCCTGTACTGGCTCACCTGCACTGGCTTCCTGTGCACTTAAGATGTGACTTTAAGGTTTTACTACTTACGTATAAAATACTACACGGTCTAGCTCCAGCCTATCTTGCCAATTGTATTGTATCATATGTCCCGGCAGGAACTCTGCGTTCAAAGGACTCCAGCTCATTAGTAAATCCCAGAGCCCAAAAATATTCTGCGGGCTATAGAGCGTTTTCCGTTCGGGCTCCAGTACTCTGGAATGCCCTCCCGGTAACAGTTCAAGATGCTACCTCAGTAGAAGGATTTAAGTCTCACCTTAAAATTCATTTGTATACTCTAGCCTTTAAATAGACCCCCTTTTTAGACCAGTTGATCTGCCGTTTCTTTTCTTTTTCTCCTCTGTCCCACTAGTGGGGTCCAGTCCGGTGGCCATGGATGAGGTGCTGGCTGTCCTGAGCCGGGACCCAGGATGGACCGCTCGTCTGTGTTTCGGCTGGGACATTAGGGACAGCGTGGCGCAGTGAGAGAGTGGCCGTGCGCAACCCGAGGGTCCCTGGTTCAATCCCCACCTAGTACCAACCTCATAACGTCCGTTGTGTCCTGAGAGCAAGACACTTCACCCTTGCTCCTGATGGGTTCTGGTTAGCGCCTTGCAAGGCAGCTCCCTCCATCAGTGTGTGAATGCGTGTGTGAATGGGTAAATGTGGAAGGAGTGTCAAAGCAAGCGCTTTGAGTACCTTGAAGGGAGAAAAGCGCTATACTAGTACAACCCATTTATCATTTATTTATTTTACATCCCTGGGCTGCTGATCCGCCTCCGCTTGGTGTGGTTTCCTGCTGGCTCCACTGTGGAAGGGACTCTCTCTGCTGTGTTGGATCCACTTTGGACTGGACTCTCACGGTTGTGTTGGATCCACTATGGATTGAACTTTCACAGTATGATGTTAGACCCGCTCGACATCTATTGCTTTCGGTTCCCCTGGAGGGGGGGAGGGGTTGCCCACATATGCGGTCCTCTCCAAGGTTTCTCATAGTCATTATTGTTACTGCACTGGGTGTGAGTTTTCCTTGCCCTTATGTGGGCTCTACCGAGGATGTCGTTGTGGTTTGTGTTGTGGTTTGTGCAGCCCTTTGAGACACTAGTAATTTAGGGCTATATAAATAATCATTGATTGATTGATTGATTGATTTTATTACTATATGTTCTGAGTACATTAATGCTTGATTTGGCAATAATTCATCGGCCAAGGCCTACGTGTAACGATCATGTTTCCTCCGTTCAGTGTGCACAGATTGTACAGATAAAGTTGGCCGTCATCGTACATCTGATAAACAAAATAATTATTGTTGTGCATGACCATGTCCCACGCATTCACGGGGAGAACATGCAAACTCCACACAGAGAGATAGGCGCCAGCGCCCCCCGCGACCCCGAAAGGGAATAAGCGGTAGAAAATGGATGGATGGATGGATGACCATGTCAGCTATGGTGTGTGCATAGGAGCTGTGTAGAGAACGTGAGACGTCATCTACTGTAAGGAGTTCATACAGCAAGCGACACACGCAGTCTCATTAAGATGTATTTGGTTAGCAATACATCTTTCTGTGGCGGTCCAAATTAATGTATGGGAAACATTTCCTTTTTGTTGCCCGTCAAAGTTCAAATTCTAATCTGCTTGGAGCTAAAAGAACATCTTAGTGTATGTATGGTTTGGCTGTCCCAAAGTGCTAATTTATTGGGTTGTGTGTGTGTGTGTGTGTGTGTGTGTGTGTGTTTGTGTGTGCGTGTGCGTGTGTGCGTGCGTGTGTGCGTGTGTGCGTGTGTGTGTGTGGCCTTCCTAAAAGGTCACAGTAAAGCAGAGAAGTATCAGCTTTATGCAAGAGTGTGTGCAACAGGTGATTTTACACTGTGACTTCTGCATGCTTTAAAACACAAATGCCAATGTGATGGTAGAAAATGGCCTGCAAATGTCAAAGTAATCTTCATTTGGACTGAAAAGTCACAAACCATTCACCCGAACAAGCAATTGATCATGCAAATTGTCCTCTTTGAGTAAAGTGATGCAAAAATCCACATATATATCTCCAATACATGAACAGCATCATCTTGTAAGGTGTGCGTACGCTGCCGGTTGTTACTTGTTGCTGCAAGATCCTTGGAGTGCAGCTTCAACTTTCTTTGAACCGTCTCTTCTTTAAAAGTTCTGACATGCAGACCCCCCTTCCCTTCAAGCTTTAGGCTCATGCTCTCTTGTGTATTTGATAAAATGTTTTTGTTTTTTTTAACATCTGAAGTGAAGGCTTCGAAAGCTTTTTATCTCCATTACCCTGATTCACCTCCATGTAGCGGTTCAAAGTAAATTGTGGTGTCACGTTTCTTTAATGTTAGTTATTTCCCATCTTGTTGCTTGTGGAGTAGTACTTTTCTAGGAGTGTTTTTTTCTCTTTTTTTACACTGTATACATGAACATGTAGGCACACTTTCAGGGTTAATGGCAAGAAGTGGAACAGTGTGGCTTTGATGGTAGAACAGTCGTCCAGAAAGCTCAGGGTTCCTGGTACGAATACAGCTTCGCTGCCCCTGTGTCCTTGGGCAAGTTACTTCACTCACCCTGCTCCCAATGCCACACACACTGGTTTATGAATGTGCATGAATGTTTGGATGTGGTGGGAGAGGCTGTCGGCGTAAATTGGCAGCCGTCAGTCCATCCCAGTGCAACTGGGGCTCCAAATGTAGCTTACTACCATGATAATGTGAGGGTTCTAGAAAAATGCTGTGCTGCACAGATCTAATCCATTATTATTAAGACGGCTTGAGTGTTTTATTTTTCAGCTTTTCCCATCAGGTTACGCCACAGTGAGTCAATCGCATTTTCCATGTTCCTTTTTTGCCCTTACTTAGGCAACCCTCTCATTTATCCAGGCTTGGGTGCCGCACTAATCCAAACTGCACCGTTTGCAGGAAAGACACATTATAGTACGGTGGAACTTCCATTTAGAAACATAATTTGTTCCTAATTCTTTATTGTTAATTAGAACAGGCTGTGTATATAGAAAGGTTTGTATATTGAAGCAAAAATCTCCGAAAGAAAAAATGTAACCATAAAAAAATGGGGTTCCAGCCTCGACAAGTCCTTATTTCAGAAAAAGTTTGTATACTTTGAAAACAATATTAAGCACTATACATTACTGTATATCAAACAAAAATATTAAGAGGCAGGGCTCAACTTTATAATTAAAAAAGCAGAGATTAAACAATAACTAGTGGAATTGTCCTCATTTCCAGTCACCCAGCCGAGACACGCACAGGCGGTCAATAGCTCTGTGATGCACTCACAATGATAAGGAATAAAAAATGTAATTCCTTGTACCTTGATGGTTAAACTTCTTGGTGTGCAGCGGAAGAAAGGAGGCGGAGTCAGTGTCGTCAACGCTGTAGATACTTCCTAAATGTTTAAACCACACATCGCTTGTCAATTGCTTTATTTCGACTTATATTGAGCTAGTATAACTAAAACATATTGAAAAAAGGCCAAACACCTAAAAAGCACACCAAGTAGCATGGTAGGTAACGACAGCACTGCTGTGCTGACGAAATGAGCACCAGATATCAATCAAAATGGATGTGCTAGCGCAATGGTTCTCAAATGGGGGTACGCGTACCCCTGGGGGTACTTGAAGGTATGCCAAGGGGTATGTGATATTTTTTACAAATATTCTTAAAATACAAACAATGAAAACATCCTTTTTAAATATATTTATTGAATAATACTTCAACAAAATATGAATGTAAGTTCATAAACTGTGAAAAGAAATGCAACAATGCAATATTCATTGTTGACAGCTAGATTTTTTGTGGGCATGTTCCATGAATATTGATGTTAAAGATTTATTTTTTGTGAAGAAATGTTTAAAATTAAGTTCATGAATCCAGATTGATCTCTATTACAATCCCCAAAGAGGGCACTTTAATTTGATGATTACTTCTATGTGTAGAAATCTTTATTTATAATTGAATCACTTTTTTATTTTTAAATTTTTAAAGTTTCTAGTTATTTTTAAATCTTTTTTTCCCAAATAGTTCAAGAAAGACCACTACAAATGAGCAATATTTTGCACTGTTATACAATTTACTAAATCAGAAACTGATGGCATAGTGCTGTATTTTACTTCTTTATCTCTTTTTTTCAACCAAAAATGCTTTGCTCTGATTAGGGGGTACTTGAATTAAAAAATATTCACAGGGGGTACATCACTGAAAAAAGGTTGAGAACCACTGTGCTTGCGGACACAAACCGGGTGAATAAAACGTTCGTACAACAAAGCATATTTTTATTGTGTGTGTGGTAAGTCCGTACAGTAAGGGGTTCTTATATGAAGGTTGCTCTGTGTTACATTGTTAAAATTTAGGGACCATGTCGTAAAATTATTAGGTCCTCAAAGGGGAAAAAGTAATCTCCATGAAGGTGTACACAAGAGCACAATGCTTAGTAGGCCTGAGGGTATTTTTGTCACCTGTCATCCGTCACAGTTAGTGTACAGTTAGTTAGTACATTTTGATCGCGCAGGGAGGGGCGGGAATCGGCCAAGTGAGACCCCTGAGCTGAGAAGCTGCCAGTCATAACTACTGTACATGTCCAACAAACGTGCGGGATTTGTTGTCTCAACACCTGCAGCATAGCCCTTAAAAGCATCTGAATAAGGTTTAGATGCAGTCACCTGATGGAGAATGTCCTCATACATGTGACACAGTGTAGCTCCGTTAATGGACGTCTTTATTTCCTCGCACGAGTGTTCGTATTATGTCCGGGGGCTTAGGTCTTCAGAGACGTGACGTGTACAGTATGTGTACAGATGAATGAGTGGGAGAGCTGTGTGTAGGAGTGTGTGTGTGTGTGTGTGTGTGTCTGTGTGTGGGCTAGCAACGCTCTGATTCGTAAATGTGGGGGCTTTTGAGCACGAGGAGTGGGATGTTGGAAGTCCACTTGTGGCCTACAGGTTGAGGTAATCACACCAACACTTTTGCTGCTTTCTTAGTAGTATATTGTGATAGCTATAGGAGGGTTTTCCCTCTGTTTTCGCATGCTGCACTTTTTGTACAAGCATTTTCACCAGATGTTTGACCTGGTTTTCAAACTGATATGATTGGGTCAAAGAATTGGTGACTGAGTGCCTGTGCTTTTCTGATTGAGTATGACTGCAAAATAAGCAACGACAAAGCCAAAGAAAGTTGCATGTAGCAGCACTTTGACAAAAATGGTGAGAAACACTAAATAAAATCATTCTGATTAGGGGCCCATTTTAAATGCAAACATTACGTTGAATATGTATTCATCCATTTCATACATCATTTATATATTTCACATTGTTTTATGCATGTAAAATACAACTATTCTCTATCAATGTGAAGTGAAGTGAATTATATTTAGATTGCGCTTTTCTCTAGTGACTCAAAGCGCTTTACATAGTGAAACCCAATATCTATTTTTAGTGTGGGTGGCACTGTTAGCAGGTGGCTAAAGTGTCTTGCCCAAGGACACAACGGCAGTGACTAGGATGGCGGAAGCGGGGATCGAACCTGCAACCCTCAAGTTGCTGGCACGGCCGCTCTACCAACCTAGCTATACCTCGCGGTATAGCTCAATCAAAGTTGACTTATATAGCCCTTAATCACAAATGTCTCAAAGGGCTGCACAAACCACAACAACATCCTTGGCTCGGATCCCACATCAGGGCAAACAAAAACTCAACCCAATGGGAACAACGAAAAACCAGGTGATTGATGCAATGGTTCCCAAATGGATACGATTATATAAAATATATGTTGTGTTTTAATATTTGTTGTGTCTGGAACAAAATTATTGGGTTTAAATTATTTTCCTATGGGAAAAATAGTTTTGGTTTTGGTTCGATTCTGTATTAATCAGAGCTTTCGAAACGGATAACAAACAAAAACAAAAGTACTTAAGTCCTTTAAGCTTTAGATAGAAAGATAGATAGATAGATAGATAGATAGATAGATGGATAGATGAATAGATAGTACTTTATTGATTCCTTCAGGAGAGTTCCTTTAGGAAAATTTAAATTCCAGCAGCAGTGTACAGAGTCGAGATCAATTTAAAAATGTAAAAAAAAATAAAGGGGATTTAAATGGAAACAAAATAGAGAAATATTACAATAAGAATAAAAATAAAAAGCAACAATGGGAATAAAAATATCACAGTAAAATAAGAATATAACAAGAGAAACTAGGCAGTAGTGACCCCAGAGAGGAGTTGTACAGTCTAATGGAGTGTGGGACAAAGGAGTTTTTGAGTCTATTAGTCCTGGACTTGGGATGAAGCAGTCTATCACTGAACAGGCTTCTCTGGCTACTGATAACGCTATGCAGAGGGTGACTTGCATCATCCATGATGCTCACTAGTTTTTCCACAGTCCTCTTCTCTGCCACCGTCACCACTGAGTCCAGTTTCATTCCGATTGTAGAACTGGCCCGCCTGATCAGTTTCTCCAGTCTGGAGCTGTCCTTCTTAGATGTACTGCCCCCCCAGCACACTGCCATGTAGAACAGAACACTGGCAACCACAGACTGGTAGTACATCCACAGGAGTTTTTTACAAATGTTGAAGGAGCGTAGCCTCCTGAGGAAGTACAGCCTGCTCTGTCCTTTCTTGTACAGGTGGTCCGTGTTAACAGTCCAATCCAGCTTATTGTCCACCCAAACCCCGAGGTACTTGAATGAGTCCACGGTCTGTACCTCAACTCCCTCGATCACAATAGGTTGTGACCGTGGACTCGACCTCCCAAAGTCAATGACCAGCTCCTTGGTCCTTGATGGATTGAGCTGCAAGAGATTCGTGTGGCACCAGACAGCAAAGTCCCTCACCAGGTTCCGAAACTCCTCCTCTCTGCCGTCCCTGATGCACCCGACGATGGCTGTGTCATCCGCGTACTTCTGGATGTGACACAGCTCTGAGTTGTAGCAGAAGTCAGCGGTGTACAGGGTGAAGAGAAGAGGAGACAGCACCGTTCCTTGCGGTGCTCCGGTGCTGCTGATCACAGTGTCAGATGTGATGTCCACCAGTCTGATGTACTGTGGCCTGTCGGTGAGGTAGTTCGAAATCCAGGCAACCAGGCAGGGGTCCACTCGCATTTTGTAGAGCTTGTCCTGGAGTTGGCGGGGCTGGATGGCATTAAAGGCACTCGAGAAGTCCAGGAACAGGATCCTCACAGTGCCATTTCCCTTATCCAGGTGTGAGTGGGCTCGGTGCAGCAGGTAAATGATAGCATCCTCCACACCAATGCCTGCCTGGTACGCAAAAAATAGTAATAAACGTAACTGGTGTTACTTTACCAAATTATATATATAAAAAATAAATCACAAACCCCTATTTGTGATGCGTGTTGCAGTTGAATTTTTATCGTTATTCTGCGCCATTCTTCAGAGTTAAAGCAACTATTTGTGGAGTTCCACCCTCCATGGACACCTTATATTCCATCCATTTCTTACCGCTTGTCTCTTTAATACCAGAGTAGATGTGTATATTAGCTTAGTGGCTAGAGTAATACTGTATGTGGTTGCCTAAGGACTCATTCAGCTGATAATTTAATGTATTAATGAGTTTGAAAAGGAATAACATGGAGTCCTGTTGCATATTTGTAAGTTAAAATTGATGTTGTTCCACTCCAGCCCTGCAGATGGCAGTAATGTGTCTTTACAAAGTGGTTGCTCCACTGCCATCCTTCTTTTTTTTTTTTTTTTTTTAGCTAGATTTTTTTTCATTATGACAAAATGTTATGTTTTCTTCCTTGGTAAGTACTATAAGACTTTTAAAATTATTGGCAATTGTTGTCATGTAATTTTTGATTGATTAAAAGTGAAATAAACTAGGAAGTACTACATAAACAATCAGATAAGCGATGAACACATTAGCTCATAATCAATATAATGAGACACTACTCTTAGATTACGTTTACACTGCAGGCCAAAGTGGTCCAAACAGATGGAGGTCTCAAGGTTGGCAAGTATGCCGCGACATCACTTGCATGCTTACTTTGATAAAGAGAAAACAAGGAAGTTGACAGGCAGGTAGTCACAACAACTACAAAATAAAATAAGAGTCGCAACACCTTAAGAATGTGTAAATTAAGAAAGTAAATTAAAATAATATAAGGTGTGAATGGATGTACATAGCGTAATATGTTTAGGAGGGTTGTAATCTTTTAATGGCTGCTAAGAAGAGGAGACATGGACAACAGCGTGGATCTACGAGAGCTTTATTTTTCAACTCACATGTAAGCAAATGCCCAACCGCGTCAAGTCTGGTCTTTCAAAAATCGCTATTTCTTTGGAATAAAAACACACATTCATATATTTACATACATATACAGTGGGGCAAACACGACGAGTTGAGTTTATACCAAAATAGATACATGGATGATACAGCAGAGGATTGGGAGAATGTCATGTGGTCAGATGAAACCAAAATAGAACTTTTTGACATAAACTCAACTCGTCATGTTTGGAGAAAGAAGAATACTAAGTTGTATCCCAAGAACACCATACCTACTGTGAAGCATGGGGGTGGAAACATCATGCTTTCGGGCTGTTTTTCTGCTAAGGGGACAGGACGACCGAAAGAATGAATGGGGCCATGTATCGTGAGATTTTGAGCCAAAACCTCCTTCCATCAGTGAGAGCTTTCAATGGTTGACCCAATACTTATTTTCCACCATAATTTACAAATAAATTGTTTAAAATTCCTACAATGTGAATTCCTGGATTTTTTTTTCACATTCTGTCTCTCACACTTGAAGTGTACCTATGATGAAAATTACAGACCTCTGTCATCATTTTAAGTGGGAGAACTTGCACAATCGGTGGCTGACTAAATACTTTTTTGCCCCACTGTGTGTGTGTGTAGATATATATATATATATATATATATATATATGTATATATATATATATATATATATATATATATATATATATATATATATATATATATATATATATATATATATATATATATATATATATATATATATATATATATATATATATATATATATAAATAAAACCTACTCAGTGGCCTAGTGGTTAGAGTGTCCGCCCTGAGATCGGTAGGTTGTGAGTTCAAACCCCGGCCGAGTCATACCAAAGACTATAAAAAAATGGGACCCATTGCCTCCCTGCTTGGCACTCAGCATCAAGGGTTGGATTTGGAGGTTAAATCACCATAAATGATTCCCTGGCGCGGCACCGCTGCTGCCCACTGCTCCCCTCACCTCCCAGGGGGTGATCAAGGCGATGGGTCAAATGCAGAGGACAAATTTCACCACAGCTAGTGTGTTTGTGACAATCATTGGTACTTTAACTTAATTTTATGTAGCCTATTAGTGCACTATTGACAAGTAATGCACCGACAATTAGGTCATCTTAACTAAAAAACGAAACCGGCTCACATGAGTGACGTAGCTCGCCCAAAGCTAACGAAAAAAAAAATCACATTAGGATCGAATTGCGTTTAGACTGAAGTCACATTTGAATTTCAGGACGACCTCCTGATGTGGCCTGAATATGATGCCAAAAGATCAGATTTGAAGCACTTTGGAGAGTTTAGACAGGCAAAAGAAATGAGATCTGGGCAAAATAATCAGATTTGGTGTGCAGTGTAAACGGGGCCTAAGTCAGGCCCACTATAAGTGTCGCCCACAAGGGTGACGACAACAGAAGTGAAGTGTGTTTTAAAGACATGGCCACAGTGACGATGACAACACAAGAGTACCGCACTTGATTTGTAACGTGATCCAAGATGCACCATTGGTAGTTATATTTCGGTGCTTAAATGTATTTCTTTTTTGGCGGATTACATACATTTCTATCTACCGGTCAATAATATTTACCAAGAATAGTGCAAATAGCTAAAGCTACATATAGGAAAAACACATGGCCAAGTAACATACACGTCTCAGAGCCAAGAAGACCCGACCATAAATATTCTGCCGCACATATGTGGTCAAAATTTATATCTGACCAGGTAGTGCTTCCAGTCCCAGATGGGTACACATCAGTCAAGTCTGGCAACCAGGTGTTTTGACAGTGACTGCGGTACATAAGGGGTCGGGAACAGACAGCAATGTCTTTAGTGCCATGTCCGTCTTTCCATGTCGTACTATCTTTGTTTAAAATCTGTATGATGTCACCTTTAATGTAAAGGCAAAAATGATCGGAGCTCGGTATAAATTGTATGGTAACTCCCCCCATTTTGTAGTCTGGCTCCTTATTTGAGTTGTGTGTCCTCGCATTATCACAACCACAACTCTAACCCTGACAAAAACCAAATCCTAACCTTAACCGGAACCTTGATTTTTTTAAATTAGATTTCCGTGATGTGTTTTGTCTCTCCAGCTTCACTTTCGTTGTCGTCACCTCGGTGGGCACGTCTTTAAGTAGATCAGACTTAGAGTGGGCGGGACTCAGACTTAAAGTGGGCGCGATTTAGACTTAAAGAGGGCGAGACTTTGTGTCTGCGAGCACAGCCAGGTGTACTTGCTATTTTGGTGATTTTTGAATTAGAAGTAACTGTTTTTTTAGAGATAGACATGAAATATTTATACATAGTTTGTTGTTGATGAGTGTCTGTTAAATCACAGCTTGATGCTCCACAGTAGAAATAAGATGAATGAAAGCTGCAATGTGAGGGAGAAAATCAAGTTTGCAAAGATGCTCAGCTGATCCGTGTTTTGCTTCGGGCTGTTGGGATTTGCTTAATTGTGGCTGAATAGTTGATGAGGTTTGATGGGGGGGCGGCAGTGCAGAGAACTCTCGTACACTTGGAGGGGCAGCGAGTACAAGAAAATAAGTGGAATCATCAGTTAATTCTCCCAAATTCAGCCGGATGCAATTTGATTTGTTACAAGTGAACAGGAAGGCAGGCAATATCGTTTCGTAATCCACATACACGACTTAGTGGCGCATGGGTGCACCTCATACCCTCTGCAGAGCTACCTTGTCATGTGACCACGATCTGCTCTTTGCCGGCGCCATCCAAACATACGGTCAGTTTAGGCAAACTTGACAGAAAAAAATCAACACAGCATTCCGAGGCCCCTAAAAATGTATTTTCTTTCACATTCATCGTCTTGTTTCCTTCACTCCGGATACGCTGACACGGCTCTCCCATGGCAAGGTCTGCCCCCAGTGCCTTGCCTTCGCTGTGATACGATGTGACATTTCAACAACACTGGCGCGTGCGACACAGAAAGTAAACAGCATGGAGAACACCAGAATGTTGTGTAAGACTTTGGCAGTTGGCGTCGTTCGCTATATGCTAAGTGCAGCATATCTGGAATCTGCCAGGAGATGCTGATGTCATGGGAGGGGAGAGCGGGGTTGGGTGTCACACTTTTTGTACTCTAGTGTGAATTTCTCATCGTTAAAACATCTTTCAGAAGTCATTCCTGCATTATATTGGAGTGTAGAGGGGACCTATGATGATTTTCAGCTTCCCTGACTAATTAGTGTTGTTACAATGTTGGATACTCGTGTTTAACAACGCCAAAGCATCAAGTCATAAGGTTCATGCATTTGGCCGTGAGCGTGCACACAGTTTTAGATGCCTCTGTTCCAACGGTTTTACATTCTGGCTATGGTGTGAAGTCACAGTGGGGTGGATGTACTTCTTTTGACATTAAAGGGGACATTTGATGATTATAATCTACACTTGAAACACTTTGTTGTCTAGCTCAGGGATTCTCAAACTGTGGTAAGCCTATGACCAGTGGTACGTGGGCTCCGTCTAGTGACACGCCAAAGAATTCTGTAAATATATACTGCAGTGGTTCTCAAATGGGGGTACTTGAAGGTATGCCAAGGAATACGTGAGATTTTTCAAAAATATTCTAAAAATAGATACAATTCAAAAATCCTTTATAAATATATTTATTGAATAATATTTCAACTAAATATGAATGTAAGTTCATAAACTGTGAAAAGAAATGCAACAAAGCAATATTCAATGTTGACAGCTAGATTTTTTGTGGGCATGTTCCATAAATATTGATGTTACAGATTTCTTTTTTGTGAAAAAATGTTTAGAATTAAGTTCATGAATCCAGGTGGATCTCTACTACAATCCCCAAAGAGGGCGCTTTAAGTTGATGATTACTTCTATGTGTAGAAATCTTTATTCATAATTGAATTACTTGTTTATTTTTCAACAAGTTTTTAGGTATTTTTATATCTTTTTTTCCAAATAGTTCAAGAAAGTCCACTACAAATAAGCAATATTTTGCACTGTTTTACAATTTAATAAATCAGAAACTGATGACATAGTGCTGTATTTTACTTCTTTATCTCTTTTTTTCCAACCAAAAATGCTTTACTCTGATTAGGGGGTACTTGAATTAAAAAAATGTTCACTGAAAAAAGGTTGAGAACCACTGATATACTGTATATGGAGTATCATTGTGGAGGTTTTTGCATTGTGTGTATCAAAACATACTTAATATACTTGTTAAATTAAATATCTGCGTAGTTTTAAATATATACATAGACCTGCTATCCTACCGTATTTTAATGTTGGTCATTATGATTGTACTTGGAGAGCCAAGTGGTTTCTGACGTACAACTTGGTGAAACAAGTTTGAAAACCACTAATCTATTGGATATTCTTTAGTGTAAATTTTGCATAGATTTTGTTTCACAGTCACATTTATAACCTGTTTCTTTTTTTTTGGAGTGTCTGCAAAACGTTCAATTCTGGAGGCGTTCCCAGATTGCAAATAAAACCCCGGCCCATCCTCTACTAAAGTGTCATAATTCCTCTTTTGAAAATATGCTCTGTTTAAATATATATCTTGAAGTCGTCACTGCCATGTTTTTTCCAGACATGGTCCAAAATAAACTTTATTAATATATAGATTCACCCCGTCACCACAGTAGCTACACTTGCATGCTCTCTAATCAACTCAGCTTTCAGCAACACTTATATCACTGCATGTCGGTTTTGTTATGCACTTGCAACGATTAGATGAAAATAATTCTCTACTTCTCTCAAACTGACCTAACCTCAAATAGAGTTCCCCCTCTCTGGCTGATAGCTTGACTTGATGCCCAAATAAGTACGTCCACCTCACTGTGATGTCACAACAAGGCCAGACTGCAAAACACAGCAGCGTTCAGAGGCATCCAGAACTGCGTGCAAGCTCACTCTCAAACGCATGAACTTTATCATATGCTTTTTGCCATTGTAGGACCTTTGCCTTATGTAGCCAACCTTTTAACAACATTTAAAGTTAAAGTTAAAGTACCCATGATTGTCACACACACACACACTAGGCTTGGCAAAATTATTCTCTGCATTTGACCCATCACCCTTGATCACCCCCTGGGAGGTGCGGCGAGCAGTGAGCAGCAGCGGTGGCCGCGCCTGGAAATAATTTTTGGTGTTTTAACCCCCAATTACAAACCCTTGATGCTGACTGTCAAGCAGGGAGGTAATGGGTCCCATTTTTGTAATCTTTGGTATGACTCGGCTGAGGTTTGAACTCACGACCTACCGATCTCAGGGCGGACACTCTAACTTTTTAAGTTAGGAAAGATGAACATCATCATAAAGTAGATCTCCTTTAAGGTGCTGGCTTGAAATTTGTATCTTGCATTTTCCAACTCATTTTAAGAACGAGGGAATATTTTCCCTCATTTATCATGTCTGGTTCCAGACTTGACCGCAATAAATATAATTTGGTAAAGTAGGATTCTTATGGATGAATTAAATGTTTTTTAGAGCATAAAAAACCTTGTTTATGTCTTTCTCACAAAAGTTGTAGCATCATTACGGCTCTCTGGCAATATGCAGGGTGACCTAAAGAAACTTAACACAAAATGTTTTCAAATCCAAGAAAATGTTGTTGAACTTTTATGGACCTTAGACCCCAAAAGGGACAAGCGGGTACGATTATTCCCCAACGTTTCTGTTATCTTGGTTGCTTTGCATAAAGGTCATATTCTTTCCTAAATATGCTCCAAACCAGTATTGGAGGCAAAGTATTACTGTGTATGATTATTTGGACAAAAAGACCTTCATGAAGATGTATTTTCCTTGGTTGATTAAGGCATGTTGAGGCAGACTATTGTTACAATGGTTCATGGACAAAGTCAACTTGTATACCCTGAAAAAGAATAGAAGAAACATTAAATTTAACAGATTTATTCAAAGTTTGTTGGTTCTGTTTTATCATTGAGGCGAAAATAGCGCCGACGTTAGCCATGTTGTTAGCAGTGAGTGTCGTAAGTCGCTTTATTAGTTTTGCCTTGCGCATGTCAAAGATTTGTTATTGGAGAGGCAGGAGTCAAAGATGAAGTGTAATGTCAGAGTTTTACTCGACATTTAACATGAAGAAGAGTCTTGTAAACAATGGCGCTTTCTGCATGGAAACGGAACTTCCCCTTAACAGAATGTCCTCCTTGGTTAACATCTATTGTGATATAGTAATTGAAATTAAGGCAAATTCTGTATTAGGATACATCCATCCATCCATTTTCTACCGCTTGTCGCATTTGGGGTACACTCTGGACAAGTCACCACCCAAAAAAAACAAAAAAAAATAATGGTTTAAAAAAGGCAAAATATTTTTTGAAGGCCAAGTGGGAGGGACGACTGTAAACTATCAAATACACTCATTAAACACGTGACACACAAACATATCATGGGAACACAATGTTAATATAGTGGGGGAAATAAAATACATGTACTAAACAGAAGTACATTTAAAATATATATTGCATTGACAATTTGATAAATACATAACCTAAAACAAAATTAACTCGGAGCATGCACAGTAAACACATCATTCGGCCAGGCTTAATGTGTAAATGGGATATATATATATCCATCCATCCATTTTCTACCGCTTATTCCCTTTTGGGGTCGCGGGGGGCGCTGGCGCCTATCTCAGCTACAATCGGGCATATATATATATATATATATATATATATATATATATATATATATATATATATATATATATATATATATATTAGGGGTGGGCAAATTAATGCGTTAATTATGAGTTAACTCATCAATCTATTAACGCCGACAATTATTTTATCGCACATTTGCGTATGTTGTTTACATGCTTTTATTTTGTTAACGCCTTTTCTTAACAAGATGGCGTCGCCCGGCGTCGAGGGGCTCTTGGTGAAGATGGAACATTTGGCAAAAATACCGGACAATTCTGCAAATTTCATGGCTGGCTTACAGCGTGGTCACTCTGAGATCACTTACGACCGCCAGACAATTCTGAATGTGGATAGATCGGGCCGTTTTGGACTGAATGACGCGTGCTTGCTAGACCGGCTAGCTAACATGGGAATGCTTTGCCGGCTACATCCAGCCGCCTGTGAAGCAGCGGAGTATATGTGTTGTCTGTCTATTCATGAATAATGCAGACGAGGCGTGTTGGCTGAGTTCTTAACGTTTGCTTTCAGAGCGTGCACAACATACAAGATGCCGTCATGGCGACACAACCTATACTGGGCTACCGCGCATGCTCGTCACTCCTGTTGCATGCTGGGTAGGATAGTTCTTTTATTCCCTGGCTCATAACATCACAATATAGTACCATGTATATGCGTTCAGGTTATCAAAGCACCAAGCAAACAATCGGAAAATTCCCATCATATCAATTCCTAGATATGGTCATAATTATTTTAAGTGCACTACGCAGAATAAACACAACATTATTAATATTGCTACTACGGATAATTTGATCAACAATTCCCTAAAACAGCCCACTACCTATAATATAGGTTTTTTAAACATAAGATCCCTGATAAAAAAAATGTTTCTGCTGTTACCTCAGAAATTGCCTGTTCAGATGTTATGATTGTGGCTCAGAGATTTGTATGTAGATTATATTTATTTTCCATAACAAACAGGATAACTTAAATACTCTGGCAGTGGTAGTAATAAGCTTAAATGTTTGTATTTACATTTTTTTAGTTGATTTTCATAAAATATGCTATTTAACTGCTACTGTTTAACAAGGACTGATTTAAATTGTGTTTGCACAACGAATGTTTTGGCGCTTTTGTTCATGTGGGAGAATATTCCAATAAAGGTGCACTACACACTACTTTTGAATTCATTATTGGGCTTTGCGTATACAATGCAGTTAATCGCGATTAATCAGAGAAATAGTGCGATTAACTTCGATTAAAATTTTTAATCGTTGCCCAGCCCTAATATATATATATATATATATATATATGTGTGTGTGCCTACTGGACATACAGTCTGAGCATCTTCGCAAACTTGATTTTCCTTGCATCAAGGCCAACAATGCCACTCGTGAGCTTGTGATATAATGTTTTGTATGATGTAACTGTGGTAAGCCAACAAAGTGTGGAGACTAAAACATTGCGTTACTGTTTACCGTAAGAGGCCATAAATGATAGAAACACAAAGGAAATTGGTTGTAGTTTTTACAAAGGCGTCCCTGACGCACTGTGCAGGGGACGGGAGATAGGATGTTTGACAGGAAAAGCTTTTTGTGGGATATTTTTTGTTGCAGTCCATGAATTATATATTTTCCATTCGGTTTGTACAACGGTGAGGAGGAGAATCCAAGTTGTTACTATAAAACGACATAGAAGATCTTTGTTGGTTCTTTTGTTCAAGCTCACAATAAACAAAGTGGATGGCAGATGAATGGAAGAGCAGAACTAAATGTGCTTTATGTTTCCTTAATATCAAACTGAAACCATCGTCTATATAACAATATTCATTTATGAAGGAAAGAAACATTTTAAAGCGTGTCTACCATGCAAAACCAACTTTTTTTGCCTGTTGGTACCTGATTTTGTGTATTTGCGATTTGCATAAATTCAAAATCAGACTGCGGAAGCATTGCGTAAATATTCATAAAATAGTCTTGCCTTCATTCATTGTTCTTTGAAATGAGCCAATTGGAATTTGCTCTGTCCTGTGACCTTTTCTTACCTGTGACGACTGCGGATATCTCCATGAATGGTAAAGTTTTACCCAGAGAGATTTGCGTGAGTCTGCTACTTTTAATAGATGTAGCAGCACCACATCTCCACAATGAAATCTGATGAACGAAAAGGCTGTGTTTTTGGTTGCTTTAACCGGCACTATAGTCACTACACAAACATCCAGCCTCATCTGAAGTAATAAGTGCCTTGCTTTGAACTTGTATGATTTGTGACAGTGTGTTCTTATTTTGATTGATTGAGACTTTTATTAGTACATTGCGCTGTACAGTGCATATTCCGTACAATTGACCACTAAATGGTAACACCCGATAAAGTTTTTCAAGTTGTTCAAGTCGGGGTCCACGTTGATCAATTGATGGTATAAATTTATACTATCAGCATAATACAGTCATTACACACGTTAATCATGGACTATAATACATTGAATTATTTACATTATTTACAATCCAGGGGGCGGGATGTGGAGTGGGGGGCGGGGCGGTTTGGTTGATATCAGCACTTCACTCATCAGCAATAATATCATCTGAGAAATGGACATTGAAACAGTGTAGGTCTCACTTCGTAGGATATGTACAGCGAGCGGTGAACATAGTGAGCTCAGAAAGCATAAGGAGTGAGGAAGTCGTTCTGAGTGTGTGAACTATAATATATATTGTATGGGTTTACATAATTGTAACAATATGCAATAATGATGATCACAATTGAATATTAATATAGTATGTGAAAGTTAAACTCCTACCTTGTTTACTTCCGTGAAGGCCTCTTTAAAGCTTTGTAATCAATCACAAATATCGATCAGCTAAAGATCAAACATGGTTAAGTGTGGAGAGAGTGTATTGCATTTTTCCCATCATGACTTGAAATGGATTTAAATAGGTGTAATTTCGAATTGTAAGGTGATGCGACATTTTTTAAAATAATATCCACATAGTTCAGTGAGCAGGTTGTGTGACCATATGTGTTAAATGTTTGTGCTGGTTGAAAATTGTTTTGCACCATGATTAGGAAAGGTTATTTCAATTGGGTCATACAAGTTTATGCTGTGCTTGTTACATCAGGATAGTATACATCATGATCACTGACCTGAGTTTCCACATTGTCCACAAGATGGTGACAAATTGCCACCTGTTCGAGCCCTTGGTATTTAAATTTTATATGAAAACACCCCGCAGCCAGGTTGCTTATTGAAATTGAACTTGTGCCGTCGTCTCGAGGGCCAAATTGGGAATGCCAGCGGGCTGCATTTGTCCTGTGGGCTGGGGTTTGGACACAGATACTCTGGAGATTTTGCCAAATAGCGTATAGTACCAGACCTGCAGCCTCGCATGTGTTCTCTCCTCTGCCTGCATCGTCTGTGCCCAAAACAAACCACAGTGATTGAGCCTGCTGGCCACGCTATATCATCTAGGTTGTTGTGCGTGTGGTAAATGTCACTCAAAACAGATGGCTGGTGGCACTGATGTCCTTAGGGTCCTGACGGGTGTTGCTGGTGTTTGTAGATCCGATAGTGCACAATAAAAGCAAGAAAGTAAAAAACTATAACACTTGGCTGGAATGACAGATCAATCAGCGTGAAGGGGCAATGTGAGGAGGGGTTCATTTGCATCTAACAACTCCCCCTTTCAACACAGCTTGTTTTCAGAGGGAGCCAGATTGTGGTTTGAAAATAGGTCTCTAAAACAAATTCCATGCAAACATTTCACCAAAAAACCATGATTAAATTTTATGTAGACCACAAGGAAGTCTTTTAAATACAGAAAAAAAAAAATCATACTATAATCCTTTTAAGACGTTCTCTTAAAAAAAAATTGGCAAAAGGACCAGGTTATCCAGACACCAGAGGATTGGCGGTTCAAACCAAGCTTCTTCCATCCCAGTCTCTGCTGTTGTGTCCTCAGGCAAGGCACTTCACCGACTTTGCCTCCAGCGCACAATGGTGCGAAAATGTGAAATGAACGCTTCGTGGCGATCAGTCAGTCTACCTCAAGGCAGCTGTGGCTACAGATGTAGTTCATCACCACCAACGTGTGACTGTGGCGTGAGTTGAAAAGGCCAAATGAAAAAAACAGAGAGGACCTCAAATGGAACATTGAGGAACACCACTAGTATAACTAAAGAAGGTAAACACATGACTACTGTCTGCATGTGATGTACACATACTACAGCAACACCTTAGTTACAGAAATTACATTATGAACAAAATGTCCTTGTTTCACGCTGAAACGGACTATAAAACATTCTTCTAGAAGGGACGATACTTTGGAACTGAAACTTGATATACTTTGAAATAGTCAGTGTACAGCTTGTATAGTCACTGAAATCAACTCAACACACAATCATCCTTTATTGTTGAAGATAGTCTTGCTGCAACTCACAAATGTTAAAAATACATGAATCTAAATACAAAAAAAAAAATCACATTTGTCATCATTTTCAAGCTCCAAGGGCAGATGTCTCCAACCAGCTGAATTTGAGTAGCTCAACAAAGGGTCAGAGAACATTTGTTTAAACTCTTAGTATTTTTTTATTAGTGTTCAATCCAGACATCATCCTTCTATTTAGTGATAAATGACCACAAAAGAGCATAAAGACAACGGCCTGTTTTGAGTGTAGATTTGCCTTCTAATGAAAGTACAATTTAAATGTTGCCCGTCATATACATTTAACGAAAAGTCAATGTAGCTCAATTAGTGATAAAAAAAAAATGAACTAGAAATAAATGCATATCAAAATATACCACGGGGATGTATAAAGATTTGTTGATTTATTAATACAAAATGTTTTTGTGAATAACAACATTCCACTAACGTTTTGTCAAAAAAAGTGTATTCCCTTTGTTTCGGTTGAAATAAGCTATGAAAATAAAAGTTTTTAAAAAATTAGTAGTTGTCAGTAGAAAAAAAAAGGTTAAGACATATGCAGATATATGAATACTACCTTTTGTAGAATATGATAGATTTTTGTTTGTTCCCTGAATTCTATAAATTGATAATTTGAGTTTAAATGAGAATATTTACGAAATATGAAAAAGTGACTTGACTTAATATTTGACTGTTTTCATGCATCCATGTACTAATGCCACAGTGCAACTGATCTGTGGGACATTAAGTGACCATATTATTAAGAAGTAAACAAAGTGTCCTAAACAAAATATGCTGTAATAACAAGAACATTAATGTTTTCATTGATAAGTGACTAATGATTAAATTTCTTGACCCGAATAATTACACTTGTACATTTTGATTTGTCCCGATAAATTACTTGTGTGCATTATTTAAATTAACTTAAAAAAATACTCTAGTATTTTGACACAATTGCAATATTATAGTCAGAATGTCATGTGTACATACAAATTCCGTTTCCATGAGTTGGGAAATTGTGTTAGATGTAAATATAAACAGAATACAATGATTTGCAAATCATTTTCAACCCATATTCAATTGAATGCACTACAAAGACAACATATTTTATGTTCAAACTGATGTACTTTATTTTTTTTTTTGCAAATAATAATTAACTTAGAAATTCAAGGCTGCAACACGTGCCAAAGTAGTTGGGAAAGGGCATGTTCACTACTGTGTTACATCACCTTTTTCTTTTAACAACACTCAATAAACGTTTGGGAACTGAGGAAACTAATTGTTGAAGCTTTGAAAGTGGAATTCTTTACCATTCTTGCTTGATGTACATCTTAAGTTGTTCAACAGTCCGGGGTCTTTTTGTCGTATTTTACGCTTCATAATGCGCCACACATTTTCGACGGGAGACATGTCTGACTGCAGGCGGCCCAGGAAAGTACCCGCACTCTTTTACTACGAAGCCATACTGTTGTAACACGTGGCTTGGCATTGTTTTGCTGAAATAAGCAGGGGCGTCAATGATAACGTTGCTTGGATGACAACATATGTTGCTCCAAAACCTGTATGTACCTTTCAGCATTAATGGTGCCTTCACAGATGTGTAAGTTACCCATGCCTTGGGCACTAATACACCCCCCTTACATCACAATCCGGATGGTTATTTTCCTCTTTGTTCCAGAGGACACCACGTCCACAGTTTCCAAATATAATTTGAAATGTGGACTCGTCAGACCACAGAACACTTTTCCACTTTGCATCAGTCCATCTTAGATGAGCTCCGGCCCAGCGAAGCCGGCCGCGTTTCAGGGTGTCGTTGATAAATGGCTTTTGCTTTGCATAGTAGAGTTTTAACTTGCACTTACAGATGTAGCGACCAACTGTAGTTACTGACAGTGGTTTTATGAAGTGTTCCTGAGCCCATATGGTGAAATCCTTTACACACTGATGTCGGTTTTTGATGCAGTACCGCCTGAGGGATCAAAAGTCCGTAATATAATCGCTTACGTGCAGTGATTTCTCCAGATTCTCTGAACCTTTTGATGATTATACGGACCGTAGATGGTAAAATCCCTAAATTCCTTGCAATAGTTCGTTGATAAATGTTGTTCTAAAACACTTCGACAATTTGCTTACAAATTGGTGACCCTCGCCCCATCCTTGTTTGTGAATTACTGAGCATTTCATGGAAGCTGCTTTTGTATCTAATCATGGCACCCATCTGTTCCCAATTAGCCTGCACACCTGTGGGATGTTCCAAATAAGTGTTTGATGAGCATTCCTCAACTTAATTAGTATTTATTGCCACCTTTCCCAACTTCTTTGTCACGTGTTGCTGGCATCAAATTTCAAAGTTGATTATTTGCACACAAAAAAAAAGTTTATCGGTTTGAACATCAAATATGTTGTCTTTGTAGCATATTCAACTGAATATGGGTTGAAAATGATTTGCAAATTATTGTATTCCGTTTATATTTACATTTAACACAATTTCCCAACTCCTATGGAAATGGGGTTTGTACAATTACGGACCGTATAACAACCTTTTAGCTAATCACCCGCAGTTAACGTAAAGGAACATATGCAGCCTCAATAAATTGTGCAATTAATCTGCTTTTATTCACGATTATGCAATAATATTTTGTGATTAATCGCATGAGTTTAAGCGTTAACAAGCCTGGCAGCAGCACTTTGTGTAGACCCGTTGTAGTCCACTGCAAACTACAATCACTATACTACACACATTGTTCAAGGTTCTGTTTTCAGCCAGCAGGGTGCTTGCGAGCCAACCAGCTCCAAGTATTAGAACCTGTCCTCTCCCTGCTCACAGCATGTAAGTGAAGCCCTACTAATACACTCCTGTGCAGCAAAACGTTAATGTTGTTATGTTGCAAAAGCAGTGTTGGGAAACTTATGTATGTGCACGCGTGACAAGTATGCACTTTAGCAAGAGACAGCAAAGATCGCCAATCATTTTATTTGGCCAGAATGGCAAGATTTACAAAATTTAAGTTTGACTGCAATTGCAAAAAACCGATATGTATTTGTTGAATCTGTTTAACTACATTTAGGGCCCGCTTCAGGCTAAACTTTTACTTTTGAAACCGTGCGAGCCTTCATTTACTCCTGCACAGTAGCACTTCAACTTACAGTGACAAAGCTCATAACTCAAAGCCCTTGTGTCTCAAATCAACATCTTCCATTGAAATGAACTGAAATCAATTTAATTGGTGCCTGGCACCCCCAAAGCAGCAACATTTTAACATGTAACATCATGCCCTTTAAGAAAAAAAAAACAACTTGTTTTTATTCTAAGACATATTGAAGAAAAACAATACAACAGAATGTAGTACAGCAGTTGTATGAAGTAATTGTAATATTGATGTACAGCATTTACCTTGGAGAGTGGACTTCTACAGAATCTCCTTTCAGCTGCTTCTCTGTCAAATACACCATCACAGCTTTTCTATATTTTCATGGATACATGTCTGTCATTTCGATATTTTAACGCCGTTGACTGGCATTAGACCTATTCTGCTTCTTTATCGTGCAGACTAGCAGTGATATGCTCAAATTGTTGACCTGCTCAGTCATGTTTTTGAAGATGTATTTATTTAATTGTGTGAATGCTTTGAAGCATTCATATAATTCAAGTAATGATATCCCCATTTACTCAGCACTGTCCTTCACAGTCACTTTCTTCCTTCCCGTGGTTGGAAAACAAATTTGAGTCCATCTCTAATAATAGGCTAATGTGAACGAGTAAGACCACATGTTCTGGTCAGATCTTATGGGGTTAACTCAGACATTTGCTACGCCATCTAATGGCGTAGATGGTTGTAACTCAAATTTTGGCTTGCAACTTAAAGCCGAGAAACCAAAATCTCTCTTATGTTGAGGTACCACTATATCAGTGACATGCTGTCAGGGGAGGCAAATGAGGCAGTGCCTCACCTGCCATCAGGTGGCTTAACCGTGAGATGTTCCAAAACGAAGTAATAAAATAAAATATGTTTTAATATTTCTCTTTTGGTTTATGCTTTCTATGTGATTTTGGTGTGGTTCCTGTATATTTTGATAATTTTCATAGTCAAAAACGCGGAAATTCCATGTTTCCTGATCAAAACAATGCAGCAGATGAGAAGTGAGGCAGACACAGGCGGTGCCTCCACGGCTAGGCACAGTGTGTATTGGGCGTGCGTGCGAGGGGGCGCATGCTTGTTGCCACGTGGAAAAGGCAGGTCTTGAGGCAGCAAGTACCTCTGCCTCAAGGTAAGGGGCAATATATTGTCAACTTGCAGTTCAATGCCTCAGCAGTACTCTGACTCGCCACACTGGGAGAAGTGGGGGCGCTCAAGCTAGGAAACACAGGTCTCTCCAGCGGAAGCCAGCATTTTTTTATTTTCTTTTTTTTTAACTGAATAACAAACATGGCATTTTTATTAGAGTAAGGCAGCGTTTGTGGGTGTTTTTTTGTCAGATGCCAAATTATTGTTTAACTTCTTGGAATGAAATTGAATTAAATTAATGTTTCTGCCAATATACTGTATCCAAGATCAAATACTTTTCTAAACTGGACTTTAAGACAAAATTAATGCGATCACACCAAGTACGTTTTCATGGAGGATAACTATTGCTGCTTTAGATACTAATACAGAAAGGTAAGATACACTCACAATACTTGATTTATTTTGTTAAAAGCAAATGGGACCATAAAGTATTTAATAACAACTTTATCAAACACTTTTTGGACCCATTTATCATATCATGATATCATTATGATAACGTTTTTATGAAAGCAAATAACTCCCTTTTTTTCCCCCTGTAACTCTAATGTGCAACCTAAATCAACAATGACTAGATCTCCACATCTGAATTTAAGTAAAAAAAAAAAAAAGAAGAAGAAGAAAAGTGTGTATGCCTCACCTGGTGTTTAGTTCACTGCACGTCACTGCACGTCACTGCACTATATGTACATTTCCCCACACAGTAACAACACAAGTATCTCCTTCACTTTCATACCAGGATTCGCTATGCATGCATTGTGGCTCGCAGAGAAAAATCATATTTATTCTAAATATTAGTCTTAAAAAGGTGAATCTTGTGTTTGTTCTCATTGGATTGAGTTTTAAAGGGGAAAATTATCAAAATTTCAGAAGGGTTAAAACCAATAAAAATCAGTTCCCAGTGGCTTATTTTATTCTTTGAAGTTTTTTTCAAAATTTTACCCATCCCGGAATATCCCTAAAAAAAAGCTTTAAAGTGCCTGATTTTCGCTATCTGTGAAGCCAACGCCCATTTTCCTGTGACGTCACATGGCGATGCCAATACAAACAAATGGTGGATAGCACAGCAAGATATAGCGACATTAGCTCAGATTCAGACTCGGATTTCAGCGGTTTAAGTGATTCAACAGATTACGCATGTATTGAAATGGATGGTTGGAGTATGGAGGCAGATAGCGAAAACGAAATTGAAGAAGAAACTGAAGCTATTGAGCAAATAGCTATTGGCGCAATTCGGGCATGTCTGCCTTAGCATCGCCGGTAAAATGTGAAGACCAACGATCGGAAGTTTCGCATCTTGTGACACTGGATCAACTTAAACCCGTCAATCGGTAAGTGTTTGTTTGGCATTAAATGTGGATGGAGGGAAACTCTGGATGCAAATATAGTTTCAAATATACATACAGCTAGCCTAAATAGCATGTTAGCATGGATTAGCTGGCAGTCATGCCGTGACCAAATATGTCTGGTTAGCACATAAGTCAACAACATCAACAAAACTCACCTTTGTGATTTGGTTGACTTTATCGTTGGAAATGCATCTGCAGGTTATCCATACATCTCTGTGCCATGTCTGCCTTAGCATCGTCGGTAAAATGTGCAGACACTCCGGCACATTCAATGGGGGTCTGGCGGCAGATTTATTTGACTTTATTGTTGGAAATGCATCTGCTTTGAGTGTCGCAGGATATCCACACAATCTTGCCATCTCTGTAGTAGCATAGCTTTCGTCGGTAAAGTGTGCGGAACAAACGTCTGACCATTTCGTCGGCTTTCCCTACACCCTTGTATATTGAACAAATTTCGTCCAATTTCTTGCCACTTTGGCATCTTTGGGCCAGTGGTGCAACTTGAATCCCTCCCTGTTGTTGTTACACCCTGCGACAACACACGGACGAGGCATGATGTCTCCAAGGTTCCAGAAAATAGTCGAAAAAACGGAAAATAACAGAGCTGAGATGCAGTGTTTGTAATGTGTTTGAAAAAATGGCGGCTTTGTTACCTAGGTGACATCACGTTCTGACGTCATCGCTCCGAGAGCGATAAATAGAAAGACGTTTAATTCGCCAAAATTCCCCCATTTAGAGTTCGGAAATCGGTTAAAAAAATATATGGTCTTTTTTCTGCAACATCAAGGTATATATTGACGCTTACACAGGTCTGGTGATAATGTTCCCCTTTAAAAACTGTTACATTCCTGCACACTACTAGCGGTGCTGTGGCTGTCATGTTCGCACGAACAAAACCGTGTTTTACACATTTAAGTCAAATGTTCATGGAAGTGGCAGCATAGCCGACGTACAGTATGACCAAATGCTAGACAATGAGCGTCAGACAGTCAAAAAAAAAAAAAAAAGTCTGCCTATTTGTATATTGCGGCTGCTTTATTATCTAGTGTGTATCATTTTGTTAGGACACAACAGGCTGTCTGTGATAGTTTTTTTTTGTTTTACGAGCCTATGTGGGCTTTTTAATATTTGTCACCAGATTGCTGTAAAACACTTGAGAGGAGCCTGCTTAGACGGCCCTCTCATGGGGGCATTGATGCCTCACTTCAAATCACATAATATATTTTGTCTATCTTTAGAAGGCCATCAAACGTGATGTTTCCAGGATTTACACCTGAAAATGTGTCATGTTGGCGCACTTGCAAGAGAGGCAGTAAATAGAAGGATTTACTGTCACTTCCTGATTTGAATATATCTCTTACGCACAGGTGGTGCGCCTCCAGACGGTTCATCAGAGTCGTCGCTGGAGCGGTTGCTATGGGTTACAGATGCTATCTCTGAGGTTAAAGAGTGTCTGTGGCTTTCTTCTCGCCGGATGATCGCATGCAAATGATGGAGCGAAGTGAAGTTTTTTACGGCGGCATCATGGTGTATGACGGGTTGGGGGCAGCCGCAGCTTTGTGCATATTCAGTAGCCGGGAAGGAGATGCATGGCAGACAGTGTTGCTAAGAGACCACACACAGCGACTAGTGTGAGAGGCTTGATTGCACCTCCCTCCCCCATTCTTGTACGTAGGCTGGTTATTTGCTATATTCTCCATCTTTTCCTCATTTGCTTTTTCCTAACCTTTTGTATGTTCCTGCTCTCAATATACACTTGGTTTTAAGATAATCTGCATTGTTTAGCCCGGTCTTTACCCCGTGGCTCCATGTTTATTGGCTTTCCTCCCATTTTACCACTCCTGTCTCCTCTCTGCTGCTTTCCCCTTTTTGACTGTGGGTTTTAAGCAGCTCAGTCTTCTCCTGAACGCCTCTCTCCCTGCTGCTCTCCCTCCGCCATCTCCCCCCTTTGGCTAATACTCTAGACTGAGCCGCAGCGTTCTGTCTGGCTTCTGTGAGTTTTGCAGTGAGGCTGTGAAGTCGAAATCCAGGGATTAAAGAAATTTAATTGCAGTGGGTTGCAGAGTATGGCAGGAATCTAGGAAATTCTAGGTACAATCTACTCTTAAAGGCCTACTGAAACCCACTACTGCCCACCACGCAGTCTGATAGTTTATACATCAATGATGAAATATTAACATTGCAACACATGCCAATACGGCCTTTTTAGTTTACTAAATTGCAATTTTAAATTTCCCCGGAGTTTTGTCTATAAAATGTCGTGTAATGATGACGTGTACGCAAACGTCACAGGTTTTTAGGAAGTATGAGCGCTACGCACACACACAGCTAAATGTCGTCTGCTTTAACGGCATAATTACATAGTATTTTGGAGGACTGTGTTGCTGAATCTTTTGCAATTTGTTTAATTAATAATGGAGAAGTCAAAGTAGCAAGATGGAGTTGGGAAGCTTTAGCCTTTAGCCACATAAACACACTGTGATTCCTTGTTTAAAATTCACGCAGTTTAAACTTTCCTATGGATCACAGCGGACATAGATCCCGACCACATGTCAACCAGCAGGTTTCGGTGAGAAAATTGTGGTTAAAAAGTCGCCGCTTACCGGATGTCAGCTGAGCTTGCGCCTTCCGTACAGCTGCCGTCGACTTCCCCGAGACACTGGCATCAACACCCGGCCGTGGACACAAACTTCCGACTATCAGGTACTGTTAAACTCACTAAAACACTACCAACACAATAGAAAGATAAGGGATTTCCCAGAATTGTCCTTGTAAATGTCTCTAAAAACATATGAGTCCGTCTCAATGCAACGCGATTGCAATCGCGTTTTTTGGGGGAGTTTTTTTCTAGTCCGTCACTATCAATATCCTCAAACACAAATCTTTCATCCTCGCTCAAATGAATGTGGAAATTGTTTTTTTCTCAGTCCCAATAGCACTTTTTGTTGGAGGCTCCCATTAAAAACAATGTGAATATGTGAGGTGCCCCCACACGTGTGACGTCATCGTCTGCGACTTCCGGTAGAGGCAGGGCTTTTCTCCACTTGTGAACTTTATCGTGGATGTTCTGTACTAAATCCTTTCAGCAAAAATATGGCAATATTGCGAAATGATCAAGTATGACACATAGAATGGACCTGCTATCCCCGTTTGAATAAAAAAAATCTCATTTCAGTAGGCCTTTAATAGGTCCAATTATTGGACTCAAATGTTATATTTTGCATTCTCTCATCAGATAAAAATGCACAGGTATGTTATTCCTAAGAGTCGGGTAGAAAAGCATTGCATTTTAGCGTACAACCCCATTGACAGCCTGCTTTGCGTTCTTATGTGGGCTCCATTGGTTTGGATCCTGGGATGCAGAGCAAGGAAGGCGAAGTACAGGCAAGAAGTCCATTTGATTTGAAAACACATGTCGTGCAAAACAAATTTAGTGCAGCATGGAAGTGCACAGAAGTGCATACTTCAAGGTGCAAAGCACAAAAAAAAGATCCAGCCTCAGTTAAAGGGGAACTGCAATTTATTTTTTATTTTTTTGCATTTCGTTTACAATCATATTTTCTTTTTTTTGGTTCTAACGATGATTTTATATATTTTTTATATAATTGGTCTCCTGACTGAAAAGCAGCTAATTATATGTCTCCATACACAGTGTGGAGCCGCTCCCCTAAGCTAATAATAATCATTTCCTTTAAGGCTAAACATGTTACACATTGTGAAAAAGCCAGGAGAAAGCATGTTAACAGCTAAACTGGTCGCTAAGCCATCTTGAAACAACACCGGGAATTGCTTAGTTTAAGAAGTATAGATGGGAAAAACGTTACAGCAGAAAGTAAGCAGATATTAACAGGAAATGAGCCATTAGAATAATAATAGTCTAGAGCAGGGCGGTGTCCAAAATATGGCCCGTGGGCAAAGCCAACCTTCAATTTGATCAAATAACAATATGGATGGCCAGGGTGTCCTCGTAATAAATGTGCAAATTCGGCAGTCTATTAGGTTACAAATTGACTTCCACCCAGTGGAAAATAATAACAACTCAGTTTCAAGTGTGCTTTTGTTTGAATTTGTTGACACCATTAAATTATATAACCCAATCCAAAGAAGTTTCCTTAGTCATGGCGCAGGAAAATAATTTAACCAGCACAAAAAGTCAACAAATAACACATAATACAACCTGCTCCCTGAACTTTGTGGATGTTATCAAAAATGTACAGTCAACATAAACATTTGAAATAAC
The DNA here is from genome assembly GCF_033978795.1 of Nerophis ophidion. Classification (NCBI taxonomy): domain Eukaryota; kingdom Metazoa; phylum Chordata; class Actinopteri; order Syngnathiformes; family Syngnathidae; genus Nerophis; species Nerophis ophidion. Next base: position 26,116,196 of record NC_084614.1, on the reverse strand, counting down.
GTCCATTTAAATACATTGCAAGGCATGATGGGAACAAGGCAAAACAATCTCCACAGTTATCCATGTTTGACTTTTTGCTGCTTTTATTATATTTCGGATTAATTACAAAACTTAAAGAAGGTCACTCATCACAGAAGTAAAGAAAGCGAGAGTTGAACTTCTACATACTCTTAATCAATGTTCAACTGTAGTATTAAAATATGTACATATATTTATATATGTATAGGCTATAATAGGATTATCTATACTATTTGTATATATATATATATTAGATTAGATCTAATATATATATATATATATATATTAGATTAAAACTAATATATATATATACATCTATATATGTATATATATATATATATATATATATATATATATAGATCTGTTTCATGAGGGGTTCCCTCAATCATCAGGAGATTTTAATGGAAGCATTCACATACAATGGTTTATATAGAGCACAGAGTGGGTGGGTACAAGCAGGCGTAGGGTGTGGTGATTGGCTCATGTGTTACCTAGGAGGTGTTTCCTTCTGTGGCGGCATGTTGAAATGATTTCACTGCGCTTGTTGAGGGATGATAAATCTGGATGATATATAATAAACAGTTTCTCTTTTAAGCATAGGTTGCATCTTTTATTACCACTGTTGTAAGGTGTGCTGGATGCAAGAATTTGCCATGTTATTGAATATTCAACATTATTGTCTTTGAGGTTCCAAATGTGTTTGCTGAGTTCTGTAGAATTCTGCAAAGTCTGGTTTCTAAAGGAGGCGTTGTGATTATTCCATCTTGTTTTGAACGCTCCTTCGGTTAATCCTACGTACGTGTCGGATGTGTTAATGTCCTTGCGTATTACCTTTGCTTGGTAAACGACTGATGTCTGTAAGCACCTTCCGTTGAGAGGGCAATCAGGTTTCTTGCGGCAGTTACATTCATTATTGGTTTCAGAGTCGTTTAGTCTGGGGGTAGGCAGTCCTTTTGCAATTGCTTTGTTGTGGTTTGAAATGATTTGTTGCATGTTGTTCATACAGCTGTAGCTCAATTTAATGTTGTTCTTGTTGAATATTTTTCTTAGGGTGTTGCCTTTGGGGAAGTGTTTGTCGATCAGAGTGAGGAACTTGCGGCCGATGTTGGTTGAGACGTCTTTGCTGAATGGCGGATTGTACCAGATGATGTTGTTTCGTTTTCTGCTCTTTTTTGGTTGGTTTCCTGGAGTGGGTTCATAGGTGAGGGTGAAGTTGTATCCGCTTTCATCAAGTGCTTTCTGGTACGGGGGGGTTGCTTGGTCGAATTCAGCTTTGCTGGATGACAGCATCGATAGCCTTTTATTAATTCCGGTAGGTATTCTTTTGGTGGTGGTGGGTGGGTGGTTGCTGTCATGGTGCACGTATATGTTGTGTTGGGTTTCGTGAATGGTTGGTAGCTGTTATTTCTCAGGTTGAAAGTGACGTCGAGGAAGTTGACGGTTTGCTTGTTGGCTTCAATCGTGATCCGTAGGCCGTTTTCTTTGAAGATTTGGCATATGCGCTTCTTGGTGTCCTCGCTGCTCCTTGGCGAGGCGCGGCACACTGCCAGTCCGTCATCACGGTAAATACCAAGGTTCAGGTTGAGGCTAGCAAGCTGGGAGAGCAGGAAACTCCCAACGAGTTCGCACGTTTCTGCTCCGTCAAAACTCCCCATAGTAACGTCAAACGTTGAATTGTTCTTTTTTTGCCATGGTGTACTGTTGTGGATGAGTATGGAGTTCTTTGCGTGGATGATGATGTTTCTTTCGTTGCCCGTGATTGAGTCGTAGTCCGAGGCGAAGTTTAGTGCTTGGGTCAGTAGGTCTTGCGTGATGGAAGGGTAAAATTCTTCGATGTCGAAGGAGATAAAGTTGTGTTGTTGTTTGTCTTGGATGTTGTTAAACCATTTGATTACTGCTGCTGTATTTCTCCATTGGTTGAGTGGTGTTTTGTCCTTGGTTTTTGCGTTGATTCTGTCCAGGATTATCTCAAAGTCCTTTAATTCCTTGAGTGTGGGTGGGTTCTTGGTAGATTTGAATCCGTAAGTTTCCTTTTGCGTTCCTTTTGTTTCAGGGTGGAGGCAAAAGTGTGCTTTCCACCGCATCCTTCTTAGGAAGTCTTCCGTCTTTTCTATGAGTCTTTGCTTGTAGTCCTTCTGCGCGGGTATGGGAATGTTCTTCGTGGAGTAGTCGATGCTGAACTTTTCCATTTCGGATCGTCGTACAGTGCTCAACAAATGTCAATTTGGAGCGGAATCTCCTGATGATTGAGGGAACCCCTCATGAAACAGATCTGTAGAGATAAAGTAGTCTTGTGATTTTTTTCCCCACACCTACATATTGCGCTCTACCACGGTATCGAGCACTATTCTCTGGATAATCCAATCAAGACTAAACTTCGCCTCGGACTACGACTCAATCACGGGCAACGAAAGAAACATCATCATCCACGCAAAGAACTCCATACTCATCCACAACAGTACACCATGGCAAAAAAAGAACAATTCAACGTTTGACGTTACTATGGGGAGTTTTGACGGAGCAGAAACGTGCGAACTCGTTGGGAGTTTCCTCCTCTCCCAGCTTGCTAGCCTCAACCTGAACCTTGGTATTTACCGTGATGACGGACTGGCAGTGTGCCGCGCCTCGCCAAGGAGCAGTGAGAACACCCAGAAGCGCATATGCCAAATCTTCAAAGAAAACGGCCTACGGATCACGATTGAAGCCAACAAGCAAACCGTCAACTTCCTCGACGTCACTTTCAACCTGAGAAATAACAGCTACCAACCATTCACGAAACCCAACACAACATATACGTGCACCATGACAGCAACCACCCACCCACCACCACCAAAAGAATACCTACCGGAATTAATAAAAGGCTATCGATGCTGTCATCCAGCAAAGCTGAATTCGACCAAGCAACCCCCCCGTACCAGAAAGCACTTGATGAAAGCGGATACAACTTCACCCTCACCTATGAACCCACTCCAGGAAACCAACCAAAAAAGAGCAGAAAACGAAACAACATCATCTGGTACAATCCGCCATTCAGCAAAGACGTCTCAACCAACATCGGCCGCAAGTTCCTCACTCTGATCGACAAACACTTCCCCAAAGGCAACACCCTAAGAAAAATATTCAACAAGGACAACATTAAATTGAGCTACAGCTGTATGAACAACATGCAACAAATCATTTCAAACCACAACAAAGCAATTGCAAAAGGACTGCCTACCCCCAGACTAAACGACTCTGAAACCAATAATGAATGTAACTGCCGCAAGAAACCTGATTGCCCTCTCAACGGAAGGTGCTTACAGACATCAGTCGTTTACCAAGCAAAGGTAATACGCAAGGACATTAACACATCCGACACGTACGTAGGATTAACCGAAGGAGCGTTCAAAACAAGATGGAATAATCACAACGCCTCCTTTAGAAACCAGACTTTGCAGAATTCTACAGAACTCAGCAAACACATTTGGAACCTCAAAGACAATAATGTTGAATATTCAATAACATGGCAAATTCTTGCATCCAGCACACCTTACAACAGTGGTAATAAAAGATGCAACCTATGCTTAAAAGAGAAACTGTTTATTATATATCATCCAGATTTATCATCCCTCAACAAGCGCAGTGAAATCATTTCAACATGCCGCCACAGAAGGAAACACCTCCTAGGTAACACATGAGCCAATCACCACACCCTACGCCTGCTTGTACCCACCCACTCTGTGCTCTATACAAACCATTGTATGTGAATGCTTCCATTAAAATCTCCTGATGATTGAGGGAACCCCTCATGAAACAGATCTGTAGAGATGAAGTAGTCTTGTGATTTTTTTTCCCACACCTACATATATATATATATATGTATTTATATGTATATATATATATATATATATATGTATATATGTATATATATATGTGTATATATATGTATATATATATACATATATAGATATATATATGTATATATATATCCATACATAGATATATATATATATATATATATATATATATATATATATATATATATATATGTATATGTATATATATATATATATATATATATATATATATGTATATGTGTATATGTGTTACTTTGCATGCAGTCGGCTTTTGGCCTTCGTCCAAATTTGTTTAGCCCAATGCGGCTGCCCAGTCAAAACGTTTGGACACCACTGGTCTAGAGAGAGGATACTGTAACAACTGTTGGTGTGTCAGCATTTTCACAGTCAGTACACTACGTGAAAGAGGAGGGTGGATCCATTCATGACTTGGTGGTGTTGATTTTCATATTATTTATAATCGATGCTCAAGGGATTAGGTTGATATTTTTACTTTCTCATAATAATTGTTGTTGTTGTTTTTGTTAATGTTTACAAACAAATTCCCTGACCACAAGAGGACTTTGAGGGCAAAAAACAAAAGATTTAGAAGTAGTAGTAGATAGTAGTGTTTGATTTTGTTTAGTCATTGTGTGCTATTGACTTTGTTTTGCTCAAACAATTGTATGTAATAAGGCTCGAAAGGGCACGTGATTTTGCAATGCATTGTGGGGGCTGGGTAGCTATTGTTGCTGGACATCGTTTTTTTTTGTCCATGGCTGTGTACTAAACCAGCGGTATTGTGAGAGAGAGCAACAAACTGGATTAAAATGGATTGTACGAAAGGAAAAAACTCAAAGGACTGTACTTAAAACACACTGGATCCTCTTCTAAAGGCTTCCCACCTAAGGATCAATTCTATTAATTGTACTTATTTTTGAAGGTGGGCCACCTTCAAAAATAAGTACAATTAATAGAATTGATCCATATAAGCACGTCCACTAGACGAGATATGAGCAAGCTGCCGAACGGGTCGGTCGTCATAGAAGTCAGTTTTCATACAGGCCGAACATTTCAGAATGCTAAGTTGGTAAAGTCTTATGGACAAACCAACTGTCGGTGTGTGCAAGACCTTTGATTTTTGCATCAGAAAAAAAAGACTGTTGTCCTTTCACAGGAAATCAACAGGACTTTACACTGTGGAGTCTCCTGGTAAAAATCTATTTCAAACTAAATGTATTTTAAATGTGAAATACAGTGTGCATTAATGGGCGAAATATTTAAAGTCTTATCAGGTATTAATCTATGAATAAGATTTTTTTATTTTTTTTTCAAAATACTGTATGTTGTTTATGACCCTCAGCTAACTTAGCTTAGCTTAACTAACGCTAACATCCTCCTAAATGCTACATGTGAAAAAGAATAAATAATGCTATGATTCGAACTCACCAGTGTGAAAATGCCGTGAACACTCCAACACGAGTCATACCAAAGCCTATAAAAATGGGACTCATTACCTCCCTGCTTGGCACTCAGCATCAAGGGTTGGAGTTGGGGGTTAAATCACCAAAAATGATTCCCGGGCGCGGCACCGCTGCTGCCCACTGCTCCCCTCACCTCCCAGGGGGTGATCAAGAGTGATGGGTCAAATGCAGAGAATAATTTCGCCACACCAAGAGTGAGTGTGACAATCATTGGTACTTTAACTTTATCTCCCTGCTTGGTACTCAGCATCAAGGATTGGAATTGGGGATTAAATCACCAAAAATGATTCCCGGGCGCGACCACTGCTGCTGCTCACTGCTCCCCTCACCTCCCAGGGGGTGATCAAGGGCGATGGGTCAAATGCAGAGAATAATTACGCCACACCTAGTGTGTGTGACAATCATTGGTACTTTAACTTTAATGTAGCAGGTGATGGTGTTAAGTGATGCTTGATCATCTCACGGCTGCGATACAGGCCATTCATTGTCTGTTTATTAGCTCACTAACCCAACGTCCTTGGCTTCGCTTCCACACTGGAAATGCGAAAAAACTCACCAAATCGTTTTGTTTTGCTGAAGCAATCATGACAACCACTGTGAAATTAATGTTGCCGCACATTCATGACATGTTTGGAACTGGTTAAAAAAAACTTTTTTTTTTTTTGTCCTGTCCAGCTTCTCAGGCAAATCATATAGTTGATGTAGATGCCCATATCGGCTGTTCAGATTTACTTTACAAAAGAGAACTGTCGGATACTTCTCTTGTTGCCATATTTGAATTCGACTTTATTAAATGTATTTATATTATCATTTGGTGCAGCCGGGTCTGAGCAGGAGGGGATAGAAAGAGAGAGAAAAAAGGAAGACAGAAGGGGAAATTGTGGGGATAACAGGGGGATTAGACAGAGAGACAAAAACAACAACAGCAAACACAACAATAACAACAAAAACAACAACAACAATGGAACTACACATTTTGGACGGGGTCTTGCATTTAACCCAATGTAAATATGCTATTTCAATGCAGTCAGACTCATGATACATTGCCTTTCCACGTCATACTTTCAAGCTCTATGAAGAACAATAAGGAACTAGTTTAAATCCTGTGTTAATATTGTTAAACAGTGCGTTGCTTGAATTTACATGACGTGACGTCTGACCCATTAAGTATGCGGGGTGGACAAGCCAGCGTCTGTTTTCAATGGGTAGTAAGCGCCATTTAGCCTTTCTGGAAGAATAATCCCTTATGCTTGCGTTGATTTCAGCTGTTTGAAAAGGGTAAACGTTTCTTCAGAGCTCCTTGAGAAGTAATCGATAAGAGGGCGGAAGAATGCAAGATTTTACGTAAGACGACGAGAAAGGTGTCACGCACTCCCGTCCAAGGGAGCAGAGTCAAAGAAGTCACGATTTTGCAGCGATCACTGATATTATTAATTGATATATTTTTAAGGTTCAGTATTTTCAATTTAAGTATTATCTTGACATTATTAAATTAATTATTAATCTTGTTTCTGAGTTCTTAAAACACCTTTTTGCTACAAGTGTTTCTCAAAGCACCACCTCGGCAGGTCTAAATAAAAGAAAGCAAAAGAGAGCAAAACCTAAAATAGTTAAGCTTTTACTAAAGGCAGCAATCATAAATGAAGCTTTCAGCACATACAAGATGTTGACATCTATAGATATATTTTGATGAAAACAGCCAAAAACAAGTGTACTCGTGATGACGCGTGCAGCAACAACAACTACAAACATGGCTATAGACACTAAGTTAAATCAGGAAATGCAACTTTATCCGAGCAAAAACAATGCATATTTATCCGGGAAAGTTTTGATACCAAAGTCCTTGACCCAGCCACACACAAAGAAGTTGTAGACCTTCATGCTTTTCCAAGTTTTCATCTGTTTGGTCGTGTAGAATGGCGTCTGGAGCACAAGATAGTTCAATATGTCTGGGAAGTCCACCAACTCCATCCATCCATCTGTTTTCTACCGCTTATTCCCTTTGGGGTCGCGGAGGGCGCTGGTGCCTATCTCAGCTACAATCGGGTGGAGGGCGGTTTACACCCTGGACAAGTTGCCATCTCATCGCAGGGCCAACACAGACAGACAGACAACATTCACACTCACATTCACACACTAGGGCCAATTTAGTGTTGCCAATCAACCTATCCCCAGGTGCATGTCTTTGGAGGTGGGAGGAAGCCGGAGTACCAGGTGGGAAGCCCAGCAACTGATAATTCTTAAATATCACTCCAGAAATATTTTTTTGGGGTGAATAAATTACAGGAATCTATTTAATTGCATTGTTAGATTTTTTTTGCTCATGTCTGCTTTTTGCAGGAAGATCTAGGCCCTTTACATATTGAGAAAGTTTTTGCACTGCTTGCTGTACAACAACCATCTTGACTTAGTTGACCACCACTGCTTTTCACTTCCGGGAAGAAGTCACGTGACGAAACACAAGAGATAGAACTCACCATAAATAAATAGAAAAATGTAAAATCAATACATGTGATTGGTATTGGGATCAGCCGATCTCACTCATGGACGATGGGTATCAGAATGTGCAGCATAAAAACATAATAGGCAAACCCTTAGTTATTTTTTGCTCCATTTGAAACAACAAAGACATCTTCAGAACACAGAACAGACATGGTATCTGTAAAGCTGTAACCTGTACAGTTTAAGGAGGACGTGCATTGAGGAGCTCGCATTGAAGACCAATCTTATATTGGAAAACACGTTTTGAAATGAGCTGTCATTAAGTGTTAGTGGTACAAATTGTGAAAGGTAAATAATAAATACCTGGTAAATAAACGCATCAAAACGAACAAGCACAATATTAACAGAATTGCAAAGTTCTTCAAATCAAATTGCGGCGGTATGCTAATTAATTTAAGGACTGAAATGGAAATGTGAACATTAAATGACTGGAAGGAGCCTAGCAAAGTAATAAACATTTGAATGCAATAAAACCATGGCTGCTGTTTCCCTGCCTTGCAAGAAAAAGGCATTGGCTAATAAAATGAGCTCTGGGGAAAACACACAAAGGTATTGCAGGTCTTAGAGTAATTTGATTTAGAATTTGCATAAATATAGTTCTGATTCCTTGCCAGGACATGTTGGAGTGTGTGTGGTGTTGTTGCACTGCAGCCAGCTGCTTCTTGTGCAGCGCTGCAAGTCTTGCACCTTGGCTAGAACCATTGCTGGAGAGTTTGAATCCACACAGGGCAAGGCAGAAATACGTGGGCGGAGATGTATTGTTATTTTATTACCATTGTCTGAAATAACGTTGTAAATGTTTTACATTTCAAAATATTCTTCTCCTCATTAACTTTTATACCCAGCTGATGGTAAATTCTTCCGCCAGGCTTGTAATCATCACTTTATTGGCTATGAAGGTGTCAGCATCCACTTCACTGTATTTCATAACTAAAACAGTGTCAATCAAATGTTCTCCCAAAAAGAAATTATTTATGTTCTTAGAAGTATATTGTAATATTTAAACTATGGATGTTCCAATCAGGGATTTATAGTGCCGATTCCGATACCAATCTTGAGTGAGATGGGCTGATACTTTATTCTTGACAGTTTAACAATATCAACATTATATTTGAGCTATTACCTCATTCTCTTGTATTACATACAATTGTTTGAGCAAAACAAAGCCAATAGTACACTATGGCTAAACAAAAACAAAATTCATTTAAATATTTTCTTTTTGCCAAAAAAAAAAGTCCTCCTGTTTTCAGGTAATTAATTCCCTTAGTTTGTAAACATTAACAAAAACGAAGATTTTCAAATGAGAATCTACACTTCTTAAAACACTTATTTATTGTGTTGTTTTAAGCAAGGGCAGCACGGTGGACCAGGGGTTTGATCCCGGGCTCGGGATCTTTCTGTGTGGAGTTTGCATGTTCTCCCCGTGACTGCAGCTGGGATGGGCTCCAGCACCCGCCGTGACCTCAAAAGGGACAACCGGTAGAAAATGGATGGTGGGTTTTAAGTTAGCATATCGGGCAGTTTAGCGATTAGCATGCATGCCCCTCTTGCTCTTACTCTGTGTGTAACATGTTTGACCTCATCCTCCAGTGATAATGTTCCATAAGATACTAAGAAATGCAGTTTATTTGCTGTAATAGAGGTGATTATTATAATCTTAGGGGAGCGGCTACACACTGTGTATGGAGATGCATACTTATGTGCTATAGCCTCTGTCGAGTCACTTTGGCCATAAGTGATCGGTATTGAAAAAAATGTATCGGTGCTTGCCGATTATGTATTTTTTCACAATATTCGGCCGATATTAATCGGCACAGCCTTAATTTAAACTAGTGCTGTCAAATGATTGATTTTTACAAATCAGATTAATCGCACTTTTGAATCTGAATTACTCATTATGGATGACAATTTGTTACTTGCTTTCATAATAATAATAATAATAATAATTTAAGATGTTGGGACACAAATCAAGATCACTGTCGAAATGTATTGAATTCACAACATGTTTGCTCAAACCTGGGTGTACTTTGAAGTGACATTTGCCAGTGAGCAAACCTTAGCCTTTCAGGTAACCATCTGCGATTAAATGGGTCATATTGTGATTTATTATCTAAATTTAAAACACGTCCTTGTGGTCCATATAACATGGAATGTTGCAGAGATTATGTTTTAGAGACCATATTCAAGGTGCTTTCTGACCGTCTATTAAGGATTTTCCGTTTTGTGGGCGGTCCTATTTACGTGCCTCCACTTCGACTGCGTCTTCTCCCCGTCAACCATGTGGTAGTTTTTAGCGCTGACATGTGGAGTCTGCTGACAGATATAAATTAGAACTATACGCTACTTTGTATTGGAAATGGCAACAGCGGAGGGTGAATGTGCATGTACGAGAAGACAAGATTGTTTTATAAATATCTCTGAGGTTTGAATTTCAAATTTTCAGGATTTATGCAGATCCCTAATACACAAAAACTGGTACATCTCGGTAAGAAAAGTTGGTTTTGCGTGTACAGTGAAAATAAATTGTGTGATAGATGCAGTATATTTTTCTAATTCCTCAGATGAGTAATTAAATTTTTGACAGCCCTAATTTAAACAATCACAAAGATTTAGGATATTCCAATCAATATAATGCTGGTCAATACAAATACAAATCACTTGCTGACAGGCTTTCTCCACACACATGGATCACTCAGGCAATCAAGTTCTTGATTATTTTTGGTGTTATGTTGCTAATATTTGATCATTATGTTAGAAAATCGTACAATTAAATCCAAAGCAGTTGCATTGCCCGTGAGCATGTGTGCTTATAGCAAATATTGGCAATTTGTGTAGTTTGTGCGTGTCTGTGTGTGTGTGTGTGTGTGTGTGTGTTTGTGAGTGATCTGATTGCTTATGTGCATGAATGAGTCGTCAGCTGAATTCCATGCAGCCCCAGTTCTATGAATCATGGTGCCATCTGCCTCCTGGTTCTAATCAGAGGAACTCGAGCGTCTCCTGACCCTGCAGATGCCCCTAAAAATTTCAAAATGCTGTCATTTGAAGTGATTGTAAGGATTGATGTCCTTCTGGTGGTTCTCTACTTGGACTAATTGCACACCAACTTGCACCATTTGAAGGCTGCCTGCTCAGCTGCCTCCCCCGCCCCCACCCACCCATTTAAAATAACCAAACAGCACCCGCAGTTCTCTAACCTAATTAACATTGAGTCAGCAAGCATGGCGGCGGCAGTGGTCTGGGTTGCGGTCAGGGCCAGGGTATACAGGAATAGCAGATGCCGTGCTGACACACTGCATGACACACTAGGACCTGACAAAAGAATTACACGTCACTACACAACTCAGCGTGCAATCCGGCCCAGGTAACACAGCCTGATGCTCCCACTTTAGGCTTGTGTGTCCTTGTGGTGGCTCATTGCTAAAATGCTCTTTATGAAGCTTTGTGTAACAAGAAGTAAAGGGATTCCCAAGCTCAAACGGGCGGTAACAAAAATAATTAACTGTGTAGATCAGTAGTTGTCCAACTTTTTTCATAAAGCACCATCTCAGAAAACACTTGCATCTCCAAGTACTGTCATAATGATCAATGTCGTACAAGTGTAATCATAGGTTCACCAATCAAATGAGAATACATCAAAATTTCTACTAGTTGGTACTAGAGATGTCCAATAATGGCTTTTTTGACGATATCCGACAATCCGATATTGTCCGACTCTTAATTATCTTAATAGTAAATGGGTTGTACTTGTCTACCCCTATATAAGGAGTCCAAAGCGCTTTGACAATACTTCCACATCCGCCCATTCACACACACGTTCACACACTGACGGCGGGAGCTGCCATGCAAGGCGCTCACCAGGACCCATCAGGAGCAAGGGTGAAGTGTCAAGCCCAAGGACACAACGGACGTGACTAGGATGGTAGAAGGTGGGGATTGAACCGGTAACCCTAAGATTCCTGGCACAGCCACTCTACCAACTTCGCCACGCCGTCCCCTCTATTCCAATATCAACCGATTTATACAGTAGTGGAATTAACACATTACTATGCCTAATTTTGTTGTGATACCCCGCTGGATGCATTAAACAAAGTAACAAGTTTTTTCCAAAATAAGGGAACAACTTCAACTCAAGTTGTGGGAAAAAGTGCCAAAATGGCACTGCCATATTGGTTTTTGTTAAATTTTTGATTTTTCACGGCGGAGTCTTTAAGCGACAACTGTGTGGTACTACTTTTTTTCGGTATTTGCTTTTCATCCATCTTCCGCTTGTATTCATCGAGTATCTCCTTATGATTCTTGAAGAAGTGGGAGATCAAATTGCTCGTATTAAAAGAAGACATCTTGGTTCCTCCTGGCATATCCAACTTTTTGCAGTCATTGCAAATTGCCAGTTTTTTAACCGTCAGACACACTTTAAAATAATCCCAAACCATAGACATGGTGTCGTTAGTCAGTCACCGAGCTCGCTCGCTTGTTAGCCATGGCTACAGCACCGGCAACAACACACTCTTGGTGTTGTTATGTTCCGCTCGCAGCGGTTTGATGAGGTCATCAAGCGTCGCCAGTAAACCTCTCATGCTGCTGTCGTCAACTCCTGTGTTGTGTGTGGGAGAGGTGAGGGGCTGCTGACTGGGAGACGCTACTGCTCCCAACATCCGTGTTTTACCGGATATGTACCGCTCCGTACAGCGGCGTTTTAAAAAGTCATTAATTTTACCTTTTGAAACCGATTCCGATAAATTCCGATATTACATTTTAAAGCATCTATTGGCTGATAATATCGGACATCTCTTGTTGGTACCCTTTAGTGATGATCCATGAGACCAAAGAAAATGCAAACATCTCCCATGCGATCAATCTCACTGAGCTGAAGCCTCATAAAATTTGCTGGCATGCATGGATTAGGTTTGAATTTTGAGGCATATTTGGTTATATAGTATTACCTCAACTCACAACCTTAATTGGTTTTGTGATCTATCTCTTAACTCAAAACACTTGTATCTCAAATCAACGTCTTCCATTGAAATGAATTGAAATCCATTTAAGTGGTCCGTGCCCCCCTGCATCAGCACAATTTTAACAAATTACATGCCTTTTAAAATACAAAAACTAACTTTTAAAAATTAAATATTGTATAAAAACTATACACTAAAATGTAGTACTAACAACTACAGTCGTTTTATGAAGTAATGTAAGAACAATGTACAGCATTGACCTTGGAGAGTGGACTTCTACGGTATCTCCTTTCATCTGCTTTTCGTCGAACACACCACCAGCATTTTTTTCAACTTGCATTGATGAATGTCCGCCGTTTAGATCTTATTTCAACATCCTTAGATTCATGCTGCTTCAGTATGGTACAGGCTCGCAGTGACACGCTTAAATTTTTGGGCTACACACTCTGTTATCTTTTTGACGATTTATTTTTTTTAATTCAACGAATGTCATCCATTTTTTTTTCTCAGCACTGTCCATCACATTCACTTTCTTCCTTCCCATGGTTGGAAGAACAAAGTTAAGGCCATCTCTAGCTATTATAAGCTACTGCTAACGCGTGAGACCCAATGTTTTGGTCGGATCTTTCGGGGTCTACTATGACATTTGTTACTTTATGCCAACTAATGCTAGTAACTCACATTTTTGCTTGCAATTTAAAGCATAACAGTTAGCCCAGAGACAGCTATTATTTCAAAACACTTTTAAGTTGAGGTACCACTTATTAGTTACGCTCCAAGTTGTACACATCTTTTGCCCATTCTTTAATTACTGTACTAGGGTTGTACGGTAGACCAGTATTGGTGTAGTACCGTGATACTAACTAATGGGTTATACTTGTATAGCGCTTTTCTACCTTCAAGGTACTCAAAGCGCTTTGACACTATTTCCACATTCACCCATACACACACACATTCACACACTGATGGCGGGAGCTGCCATGCAAGGCCCTAACCACGAACCATCAGGAGCAAGGGTGAAGTGTCTTGCTCAAGGACACAACAGGCGTGACGAGGTTGGTAGAAGGTGGGGATTGAACCAGGAACCCTCAGGTTGCTGGCACGGCCACTCTCCCAACCGCGCCACGCCGTCCCTAACGAATCATATTCAGTACTATCCCGCCTCTAAAAAGTACCGTTTTTTTAATTTATTTTTTGTGTCTCTGGACACATGAGGACTTTGAATATGGCCAATGTATGATCCTGTAACTACTTACTGTCTGATTAATACCTAAATTTGTGGTATCATCCAAAACTAATGTAAAGTATCAAACAACAGAAGAAAAAGTGCTAATTAAATTTTAACAGTAGTATAAATAGAACATGTTAAAACAGAAAATAAGCAGATATTAACATTAAATGAACAAGTGGATTAATAATTAATTTTCTACCATTTGTCCTTAATTATGTTGACAAAAAAATAGAATGGAAAATAACACAATATGTCACTGCATATGTCAGCAGCTAATTTTCGGAGCCTTATTTTGTTTACTTACTTCTAAAAGACAAGTTGTCTTGAATGTTCACTATTTTATTTAAGGATATGTTTGATGTACCAGAAGATTTTTTGTTAAATTAAAGCCAATAATTATTTTTTTTGTGGTACCCTTTTTTTTAGAAAAGTATCAAAGTACCGAAAATTATTGAAATAATTTTGGTACCTGTACCAAAATATTGGTATCGGGACAACACTATACTGTACTGAAAAAACCCCTGGCCGGTACAAAGTGACTCGATGAAGGGTGGGCTACATTTTTTATTGCCCCTCTGCGTAATCTAAAAATAAAATGAATGCAATTGTTATATAACATTAATTGGCTGTCAACTATAGGTTGAGGTTAAGATCTGCACCTAGAGCTAAGATATACTGTAGATATTTTTTTCTAATAGTTAAGCAGAGGCACTGTGATGAAGTGGCGACCTGTCCAGGGTGTTTACCGCCTTCTACCCGAATGCAGCTGGGATAGGCTCCAGCCACCCCCCGCAACCTCAAGAGGGACAAGCGGTAGAAAACGGATGGATAGCATATACTGCTCTACATTAATTAATTGTTTTGATCTTTGATGTAAATACTTGATCAAAGTGGGCCCTGTATCTTTCAGTTATCGGTAGAAACTGTTTGTACCCTCTGCCCTCGACCTATGTCCACCCTGAGATCGGTAGGTTGTGAGTTCAAACCCCGGCCGAGTCATACCAAAAACTATAAAAAATGGGACCCATAACCTCCCTGCTTGGCATTCAGCATCAAGGGATTGGAATTGGGGGTGAAATCACCAAAAATTATTCCCGGGCGCGGCCACCGCCGCTACCCACTGCTCCCCTCACTTCCCAGGGGGTGATCAAGGGTGATGAGTCAAATGCAGATAATAATTTCGCCACACCAAGAGTGTGTGTGACAATCATTGGTACTTTAACTTTATAACAAGGCAATTACAGGGTGAATTTGAATGGAGCCTGCTCCAGCTGCATGAGAGTCAGCTTTGATTTCCTGAAAAAAAAATCGAGCTCATCTCCCAAGATAAAAATTGCAAATGGATCGTGCACACAAAAGACTTATCATGGCAGTAAAATGTAAAGATGATGAATGTTTCATGTTTATTTCATGCTTCTTGCGCGCAGAGCACCTTCACCAGTGGATTCACATGCAAAGGCAGAGTCCTGTGCTCGCAATGCACAAATAATTTATCTGCAAAGTTTAAAATGAGTGCTGTCGAATGATCCATTTAATTGGAAAAACATTGATTCATCACACTTTTGAATCTTGATTACTCAACTGCCAAAACACTGTCGACACCTTCATAAATTTGTTCCTTCCAATACTTTTACACTATTTGATCTTGCACTGGTACTGTATTTGACTACTGTACTTCTACTTGTACTGATACTTCTACCATAACTTCTGTGACTTATTGTGCAACTTAACTGTCTGTAAACAATGTACATCAGAGCTATTCAATTGTTTAATTTATTTTTATCTAGTGTATTAGATTCTGCAAGTAGTGTTTGGAACCCACTGTACGCAATATTTGAAGAGCATGGAAAAAAGCATTTCACTGTGGTGGAGTCTGCATGTGACAAATAAAACTTGAACCTTGATTAACCATAGTAAATTGCATTCACACTTTTAAAAAGACCCCAATACTTTGTCACAAATGCATTTTTATTGTCAGAATGTTATTTTTTTAAATGTTTAACTTGAATGTACATCCTTTATCTGCTTAACAATTGTATTCTAAGTCATGTCAGGGTGAGTTTTGAAGCGAAATTTGCCACAGAGCACACCATTTTTGCACTGATGTGCATATTGACCTAATCGCTAATCATATAACAACATGCATGTAAAAATGAATTGTGTGTCTAGGCTAGGATAGCACTTTGTTGTCATTGCACTTAAAATGTACAACAAAGTTATTTTGTTTAAGAGCAGACATACATTGTACAGGAATACTGACATGTCGCCCCAAGGACATCACCCGGTAAAAGTTAAAGTACCAATAATTGTCCTTCAAACACATTTGACCCATCACCTTTGTTCACCCCCTGGGAGTTGAGGGGAGCAGTGGGCAGCAGCGGTGGCCGCGCCCGGGAATAATTTTTGGTGATTTAACCTCCAATTCCAACCCTTAATGCTGAGTGCTCATGTGTCCTATTTTTATAGTCTTAGGTATGACTCGGCCGGGGTTTGAACTCACAACCTATCGATCTTAGGGCGGACACTCTAACCACTAGGCCAGTGGTTTTCAAATGGGGGTATGCGTACTTCTGGGGGTACTTGAAAGCATGCCAGGGGGTACGTGAGATTTTTTTTAAATATTCTAAAAATAGCAACAATTCAAAAATAATTCATAAATATATGTATTGAATAATACTTCAACAAAATATGAATGTAAGTTCATAAACTGTGAAAAGAAATGCAACAATGTGATATTCATTTTTGTGGACATGTTCCATAAATATTGATGTTAAAGATTAATTTTTTTGTAAAGAAATGTTTAGAATTAAGTTCATGAATCCAGATGGATCTCTATTACAATCCCCAAACAGGGCACTTTAAGTTGATGATTACTTCTATGTGTAGAAAGTTTTATTTATAATTAAGTCACTTGTTTATTTTCCAACAAGTTTTTAGTTATTTGTATATCTTTTTTTCTAATTAGTTCAAGAAAGACCACTACAAATGAGCAATATTGTGCACTGTTATTCAATTTAATAAATCAGAAACTGATGACATCGTGCTGTATTTTACTTCTTTATCTCTTTTTATCAACCAAAAATGCTTTGCTCTGATTAGGGGGTACCTGAATTAAAAAAAATGTTCACAGGGGGTACATCACTGAAAAAAGGTTGAGAACCACTGCACTAGGCCACTGAGTAAAAGGTGGGAAAGAGTGGAGGTGAGTGGAGGAGGAGGAGTTATTTCGAAAAGTTATTTTCAGACTCGGCTCTTATGGGTAGGGGGTTCAGTTTGGGGCCTAGAAAAAAACAAAACGATGCCACGATAAACACATATACACATGTTACAACACAGGCCAAGAGTGAGAGAGAAAAATAAACTGCATTAATGCGATTTTTTTCGTGCTAAATTATTGCATTTACTTTGATATTCTGAGTAAAAATAAATGATTTTAAACCAAATAAAGCTATTAATAATCATAATTGAGTTAGTATATCTCAAACAAAGGGTTGTTGCAAAGCCAGAGGCACCAGAAACCTTCCAAGTCTCTGTTTCTGTTCGCGAGGCAAAACAAACATGCATCAGCTGACAGCTGTGCTTTTCTTAGCCAGTTGCACGATGCATTCCCATGCAGCAGCGTGGAAACCCGCCCATATCTGCCCCACAACAAGGCTGACTACTCATAGAGCGAGCGTGATGAGGAAGCTGTGCATGCGCTACATGTGACATACCACATTACTGTCTGCTTGGCAGCCAGCCTCGGCTAGGCCGTCCCAGGGCCCGCAGCCAGAGACGCGCTGCAGCTGAGTTACTGTGCTTACTCAAATATTCATAACTGCATAATGAAAGTAAAAATAGTTTCCATGTGATACACTCGGCCAGAGGTAAACAAAACAGCCACCGCTATTCTCTTGCGTTACGTTGTCACTATTGGCGTAACGTTTACCATGAATTGATGAACGTGGACCCTGACTTAAACAAGTTGAAAAACTTATTCGGGTGTTACCATTTAGGGGTCAATTTTACGGAACAGGTACTGTACTGTGCAATCTACTAAAAAAGTTTCAATCAATCAATCAATCAATCAATCAAACGTAGTAGAGCTTTAAAGGCATCGGTTTCCAAATCTTTTCCACTGAGGGCGGCGTGCTGAGAAAGGAATGCGGGGAGCCACTCTGATATATTTTGTATATTAGAAATGCCAAACTAATTTAATGTACATCAATATATGCTAATGTATTTGGAAAGTACATGATAAATAAGCTTTTGTGCTACAGGTCACAGGTGTCAAACTAAAGGTCACATCATTTTTATGGCCGTGAAAGCCAATATGCGTCATAGTATCTTTTCATCTCTCTCCATTTTGACCGGAAAAAAAAAAACGCATACTACATGCCATTGCATATCTTTTGAACTTTAATATTAGATCTAAAAATGTTTTATTTATTAATATTTATTTTATTTATTTTTCTTTTTACTCACTTATTTTTGGGGGTTATTCAAAATGTTGATATTATCTAATAATGCAACAAATATTGTATTATACATTCCAAACAATTCAAAAAACAAAAAACAAAATATCAATTGACGTATGATTTCAAAGCCAGTTATCAATCAAATTGTACACTGTTAATATGCGTTAAAAAAAATTGGCAGCTCACTCCCTAAAATTTTACCATAAAAATGGGTAGTTTGTTTTAAAATTTAAAGTAATACACTGAAAACACACATTTGACGGTAAAAAAAAAAACTGGCACTCAGTCGCCAGACTTCATTGTTTCCATTTATAGACATAGATTTTACAGTACAAATCTGGCAACTGAGCTGTCAGTTTTTTTGACTGCAAAATCCACCATTTTTTTATCAGTGTATGTAAAAAATACTGTACATAATAATAAAATCCATGGCAGTAACAATGCCATGAGACCAATTCTTATACATTTATATTTATATAAAATTTACTGTTACAAGCGGCCCTGTGAGGGCAGCTGTAACTGTGATATGGCCCTCAATAAAAATTAGTTTGACACCTCTTATAGGTGTCAATGCAAATATTTGTTGAATCTCATATGTCTCAGGAATACATTTTAATTTTTTCTTACGAACATGCTGAAGGCCAATAAAAAAGTAAATACTTGTGAGACCCAACTGGCTCCCGGGATGCACTTTGAACACCCCTGCTCTAAGGTAAAACAATCCAATCATGGGAATGTAATCATCTGTTCCAGGGTCAAACTGGGGATACAGTAATCCCTAGTTTATAGCTAATAAATAATTCCAGGCATGACTGCGCTGAATGAATTACTCCAAAGTAGGAATCATTAATTATAAATCTAATATTTCATAGCTAGAACATAAAAAATGTTTTGCTACTGTCTAAAAACTTTGTCAACATTATGAGAGCCATTCTTCATAACACACAAATAACACACTTTAGTTACACTCTTAATCCAATATAGTAATGTTGTCTGAGGCTGAGCCAATCAGTGGCCACGATACTGAACGCTGTGATCTGATTGGTTTGGTTTCTTCCAATGGACAATACTACTGTAGTATTAATAATGTTAGTTTATTTAGCCATGTTTATGCTTGATTTTTTTTATTTTTTTTTATTTAGGGCAAACATTTTTCAGAATATACCTACAAAAATAAAAATTCTGCAATATAGGGAAACGGGCACAACTGCAGTTGTTGTATCTCAAACACTTCATTAATAATTAATGCAGTTACTTTTGAGAATGTGTCGAGAGCCAATTAAAAAAAAACAGCTGTAGGACAAAAATGGCCCTTGGGCCGCACTTGAGACACCCCTGCTCTAAGGTCAAAAACAATCTTTTTGTCAAACAATTTTCAATCACGGGAATAAAATAAATCTGTTCAAAAGTCACTTAATCATGCACCACTTGCAATGCTGTATTTTAAAATGAGCAGTTATATGAGAAAAATGTTCACATTAGAAATGAGTTAATAAAATGTAAAAACAGTACATTGAAATCTCACTGAAGCATAGCTCACTTAACAGTCAATTATCTTCTACGTGTTTAATGAATACTGTTTTTGTGTCGAAGAGACTTGAGTGCTACTTATAATAAACTCAATTTCCGGCTCTATAGTTATAATCACACAAAACAGGCCAGGCAAAAGCACAAACACAATTACCGAGCTGAATTTTCAGGTGACTTGTTGATTTTTCCAGTGAAACGTGTTGAGTTTTTGTGTATCGCCCTAAAAATGTTGGTCAAACTCACAATAGTTTGACTTGATATGTTCTGTAAATCAGCAACTGTCAATAAAACCTGCCTGACTTACACACTGCCATTGTTTTATTCTCATTCAGGTGAACTTGTGACAACACGTCCCGTCATCTCTGGCCTCCCTGAGTACCATGAGCTCTGGCTCTGCCCAGGATGTGGCAGTCGAGCATTTCCTGCGGGACATAGAGAGGCGGAGCAAGCGGCTACACTGCGCTGTGATTGGCTGCGAGGTGGAGCGACCTCGCAGCGACATGAACCTGCTGTATCGCAAGAGCCGTTTGGACTGGAGGCAGAGGGACCAAGATGGCAGCAAGAAAAGGTGAGTGAGGCAGAATTTATATAGGAAATCAGCGAGGGACACACAACTCGTCGGAGAGATTCAGTGGGTTTCATTCCCAAATTTGGATTCTGAACACAACTTGTTAGCTGATAAAGTCCTGAACAAATTTGCATAGCATCATTTCTTACTTTAAGACCTCCTGAAACCCACTACTACCGACCACGTAGTCTGATAGTTTATATATCAATGATGAAATCTCAACATTGCAACACATGCAAATACGGCTGGTTTAGTTTACTAAATTACAATTTTTTATTTCCCGAGGAGTTTTTTGTTGAAAACGTCGCGGAATGATGACGTGTGCTTGTGACGTTATTGGTTGGAGGGGAAATATCAGCCCAGCACCACTTACGGCTAAAAGTCGTCTCTTTTCATCGCATAATTACACAGTAATTTGGTCATTTGTGTTGCTGAATCTTTTGCAATTTGTTCAATTAATAATGGAGACTATAAATAAGAATGCTGTTTGTGGAAGGCGGTGGATTGCAGCTGCCTTTAGCACTGAGACACAGCCGGTGTTTCTTTGTTTGTTGTGAAACTTTAACACAAAGCGAACATGTTTCTCTACGTCAACCAGCATGTTTTTGGATGGGAAAATTGTAATATTAAGTCGGCTTTTACCGGAGACATCAGTGGATTACTGGACCTCCTCCTGCAGCAGCTGTCAAAAAAGGCAGCTGTGAGCTTGGCTCCCCCATGGCTTCCATCAAAGACACTGGCGTTCACCGCAGCCATCCCACTTTGAGGTATGACTTTACAATCTCACTAAAACACTATTAAAAAAATAAGCAGATAAGGGATCTTCCAGAATTATCCCAGTAAATGTGTCTAATTACATCTGAAACGCTCACACTGCTGTCACCTGGAGCTGTCGCTTTTTTTTATTTTTTTGTGCTTCACTCTAACTTTTCTTATCCACAAATCTTTCATCCTCGCCCAAATTAATGGGGAAATCGTCGCTTTCTCGGTCAGGATAGCTCTTGCTGCTTGAGGCTATGATTATAAACAATGTGAGGATGTGAGGAGCCCTCGCACCGGTGACGCCACGCGCACATCGTCTGCTACTTCCGGTAAAGGCAAGGCTTTTTTTATTAGCGACCAAAAGTTGCGAACTTTATCGTGGATGTTCTCTACTAAATCCTTTCAGCAAATATATGGCAATATTGCGAAATGATCAAGTATGACACATAGAATGGACCTGCTATCCCCATTTAAATAAGAAAATCTAATTTCAGTAGGCCTTTAAGATGTAGAGAAGATGAGACAAACTTCTATGAAGTCAGCCAAATGTCAGAAGGTAGAAGGAGGCCAAAAAGCAGCATAGCAGAGATCAGGAAAACAAAATATGAATATGGAATTATGGCAACGCTCGGTGCAACTGTTATTTTCAAATGATGAGGTTATACACTTAGGGCCTGATTTAGTAAAGGTTTACGTGTACTAAAACTTAATGGTTGAGCGAAGTTAATCGACTAAATGTGTGCAAAGTGAAGTGAGCAGAATAAGGCGTGCAATCCATTTTGCGTCCGTGTCTTCATTATTATGCAAAGTATATGCTGGTCATCAAAAGGCACACGATACTGGGAGGGGAAAATGCAAATATATTATACAGCACATGCGATGTGATTTATCAACACTCATCATCGTTTTGGGGGCACTACTCTGCATTTTATTTAGCACGTTTGAAAAGGACGCGCGAACTGATAGTTCCCCACACCTGTGAGCGAGCAGTGCTCGCGTTTCAAAAAGACAATGGACAGAGAATCCTCCGTCCTACGTATATGTTTTGACATATTTGGAAGGGCTGAAATAAAATAAATATTAGACAGTAGACACATCATCTATTCAGCAACATCCTTTTATAATTTGATTAAAACAAGTTCATTTGATGTGTTTTGGTATCTTTTATTTTTTCGCATAGAATATATATCACTAAGATATATATCAATAAATAATAAATGGGTTGTACTTCTATAGCGCTTTTCTACCTTCAAGGTGCTCAAAGCGCTTTGACACTACTTCCAGATTTACCCATTTACACACACATTCACACACTGATGGAGGGAGCTGTCGTGCCAGGCGCTAACCAGCACCCATCAGGAGCAAGGGTGAACTGTCTTGCTCAGGACACAACAGACATGACGAGGTTGGTACTGGGTGGGGATTGAACCAGAGACTCTCGGGTCTCGCACGGCCACTCTCCCACTGCACCACGCCGTCCCAACCCTATATGATAAAAAAAATCTTCTAGAAGGATGCATTTTTTGCATCAAGAAGACAGTAGTACAGCTTCCCCCCCATGCGCCTTCAGCGGTAAAAAAGAAAAGATGGTGTTAATATACAGTAAATGCGCTGCATGGCTGCTACTAAAGTGCCCATAAAAAGTGGTAGATGTCTCCTGCTTGTTTGAAAACTTAACAAAACGCCACAAGTGCGACCTGATAAGATAAATGTGTAGTACATGAGAGTGTAATACACGCAAAATCCTCACTTAAATCAGGCGGTCTGGACCACTTTACAATTGTACGTGCAGTCTTAGTAGTTCGCACGCAACATGCGCACTAACAGTACACTCTGTTTTATCAATTGCACATACTGTTTAGCGCAAGGTATTTGGATCTTAGTAAATCAGGCCCATGGTAGTTTTTGCATAATCCTGCAAATTAATTACGTGTATTTGTTTGTTCACTAATGCATGGAAGACAAAGAAGAACATTGGAGGAGTTTGTTTTCACTTTTATCTATTATAGTTTGCGTGCATTGTGGCCATTTGTTGCATGTACCCACCAGATCCAGCAGGTAGAATTATGGGGAAAATAAAGCTTTGTAGGAAACTATATGTAATCATGACCACATGGGGGGTGGAGAGTGGTTAGCATGATTCCCTCATAGTCTGATAATGCGTTCAATACTTGGTTTGGGCATCCTTGTGTTGTATTTGTTGTTGCCACATTCCAAATAATATGCATATTAGGTAACTGGAGACTCTGAATTGTGCACAAGTGTGAGTGTGATTGGGTGTTTGTGTGTTCTGCAAGGGGCTGACGACCAATCCTCTTATTACCCAGATGAGAGGCATGATTTATCATCTAGAATAACTTTGACGAGCCGAACGTGATGCATTGGTAGCAGAAGCAGCACACCGGCTCTATTTTCTTTCCCGCCAGTGCTGCATAATCTTCTTGTTCTTCTTTACAGTTTTACGGCAGTTTGTATCCATGTATGTTGCATTACTGCCATATTCAGTTTCATTTTATAATTACATTAAAGTCTTTTCTTGAGTCCAGTGCAGCGTAACTATAGTAAACTCTCGTCTATCAATGCTAAATATACTTTGTCTGTGTTAGCACTTATAATACCAATATTGTTAATATTTGGTTAATATTCAGGTCACGAGATGTATTCAGAGTATTGTTTGCTGTTTTTGGGTGGTTATTTACAGAGTTTTGTGGGCAAAATAGAGAGCCCCAATGGACTCCAGTGTAAGCTGACTTTTTATTAATTCTTTTATTTTCAATTTAGAATGCATGAAAAAAGAAAAAAAAAAAGTTTTTATCTTACATAAGTATTTTAAATGATAAACACCACATCTTTTTCAAGTGTTTGCGTATTTCTAGTATGACTGATCTGGTAACATGGTCAGAGTGCAGAAGCGTTACGGTAGTGATGTCAATCTCCGGAAATAGCCAAAGATATTCGTAGCAGAATATTCAAAATGGCTGACTGAATTTGTAAGCATTTTGTGATGTTTAAACGTTATTTTCCCATATTTAGTGGATTGTAAATACAATTGGATATCGTTTAATGGATACAATGAAACACCATTAAGCATATCATGTCAACTTGTTTTTCAGTTCCTAAGTTACATGGACACAAACAACTTGTCCGACACGCCGGCATCAAAACAGGCTCATGGGATCACAGCAGAGAAAGTTCACGCAGACTTTGAATCAGGTGACAGCAAGGCGACGCCATCCCACTTTGAGTCCCACTTTGCTGGCGACAATGCTCCTCTTGAGCTTGGGGTGGGGAGATGTTGTGCAGCATGTGCTTCCAGCAATTTTGTCAGAAGGAGGTTTTGTTTCACCCAATTCCACGCGTTCTTTAAGATTTCTCGTTGATTTTTTCGAGGTCTTCCTGACGCTATCCCGCTAGGGGAGGTGCAGGACAGCATGTGGGACATGAGGGCGAGTATAAGGATAAAGTTGCACCGGGGCAAAAATATGGAACTCAGACCAAGCTGCAAGAGGGGGGACAAAAGCGGCGACATGAAGGGCGAAGGGGGACAGTTTGAGAACAGGAGGGCCTCGGGAGACAAATTCCATTTATGAGGCAGAGACGGCTGTGAAGATAAAGAATGGTAAACAGGCGAATTTGAGAAAAAGCAGACTATTCCCAGCAGTGGGACCCAGAAATAATTGTGCAAAGTGCTATTGTGTCTTTTGTGCATTCTCGAAGACAATTTGCTTTTGAAAAGCAGCAATTATTGTTGAATTCCCTGCAATCAATTTTTCTTATTCTTCTTTAATTGGCAGACCAGCATTTGTCTGCCTCAATAGGCTAAAGGAGGGGTGTCCAAACTTTTTCGGCTTAGTTCTGCACAATTTCAAATCAAAGGATCCGAGGGCCATATATATATTTAATTTTCAATTTCTGGCAATATATAATTTTTTTTAATGTCAGCTTTGTGTTATTAGGAGTGCATGATAAACATCGGACAGATAATTATTGTGCCGATATAAAGAATTATAACATCATACCAATAAATCTGTTAACATAAAAAAATAAATAGCTGCGATAACCCATACAAATTAAAAAAACAATACAATGAAGTGAGACAGGTGGGCTAGGGTGAGCAAATCCAGTGCTCCTTTTCTCTTACTCGTGTCGTAAACGTCCCCAAAGCTCAATGTCAAAAAACATGGCGTCGATCCTTTGAAATAGTGAAGAAGTCCCACCGGAAGACATTTCATGTTGCGTAACGTGTTTTAATAGCATATTCTCCAGAATCATCAGATAACTAACTGCACTTAGTATGTCCCTTTTCCATCGCCAGACCTAATATGACGCCCCCTTATTGAGATTATTTCCCCGCATTGATAAAGACATATAAAACTATTATTTTGATCATTAATTGATTACTTCAAAACTGATATGGTTAACATTATGAGATAAATATAAATATGATATTAGACAGCGTAGCCTGTGTTTTCCTATTTCTGGTGTCTGCCTGTCATGGGTATTTTCTTCAGTTTATACGACATTTGTATTACTTTTTCCGTTTTTTAAAACCTTGCAAAACATAGAGCATGCTTTTTGCACCAAAAACCACAACACTTCAACACGTCAAAGCATATCAGCCCCTTGAAACGTCACCCACATCTGCGGTCCTCTCCAAGGTTTCTCATAGTCATTCACATTGACATCCCACTGTGTTGTGAGTTTTTCCTTGCCCTTATGTGGGATCTGAACCGAGGATGTTGTTGTGGCTTATGCAGCCCGATATAAATAAACACTGATTTATTGATGAATATGCACTCCATCGTGCTCATGGATGGATGTCAAGGGCAATTTTGGGCCATGTTTATTTGATCTGCCACTAAATTGTATAAATCATGGATGAAGAGTGACATGTGAAGCCACTTCATACTTTCGTAAGCCATTAAGTGTATGCAACCTTTAATAAAATACAATATAAGACATGTAGCAAAATATGCTCACATTATGTTCACTTTTTATCTAAACCTTCAGATATATGATCAATGTTCAAATATTTTGACCTTTTCATGTAGCTAAATGGGGTAACCCAAATATTAGAAACACGTGTCACTATACTACTTACTGCATGTAATAAAACAAGTTTAAATCCAGAAATGTGTGAATTTAAAAGGCAAGGAATTGTCCCTAGTGTGTGAATGTGAGTGTGAATGCTGTCTGTCTATCTGTGTTGGCCCTGCGATGAGGTGGCGACTTGTCCAGGGTGTATCCCGCTTTCCGCCCAAATGCAGCTAAGATAGGCTCCCCCTCGTGACCCCAAAAGGGACAAGCGGTAGAAAATGGATGGATGAATGGATGGACTGGATCTGTATTATATGGGGCAGGTATGCCCAATGATCTTCATTCAATTAAACTTTTGGGAGCAAACATTTTTTAAATGAATTATTACAGACTTATTTGGCAAATTTGGTGTTCTGCACATGTCGACACCTTGTATTTGCATTGCCAGGCTTGTGGAGGTGCCCTGCTTATCTGGATCTTCATTCCTGGGGCAAATGCTTTGCATTCCGTGACTGACTTTATTCTATTACCTCAATAAACACTTCCTATTTTTTACGTTTAATGCGTACGGCGTGAAAATTCAGTGCACCTCTGCCCCGAAGCCAAAAAACGAAATACATTTACAGCTACACCCCTGTCAGGAGGGGTCTGAATACTCATTAAATAAAGTGCATTAGGAAAGTATTCACAGCGCTTCACTTTTTCCACATTTTGTTATGTCCATCCATCCATCCATCCATTTTCTACCGCTTATTCCCTTTCGGGGTCGCGTTATGTTACAGCCTTATTTCAAAATGGAATACATCCATCCATCCATTTTCTACCGCTTATTCCCTTTGGGATCGCGGAGGGCGCTGGTGCCTATCTCAGCTACAATGTCCTCAAAATTCTACATACATTACCCTATAATGACACTGTGAATATTTTTTTTTTCATTTTGCTAATTCATTAAAAATAAAAAAAATAAAAACAATTAAAAAATACACATGTACATAAGAGTTCACTGCATTTGCTCAAGTATTTTTGAACACAATGCCACAAGCTTGACACACCTATCTTTGGGCAGTTTTGCCCATTCCTCTTTTTAGCGCCTCACAAGCTCTATCGGGTTGAATGGGAAGCTTTGGTTTTCATTCAGGATGTCTCTGTACATTGCAGCATTCATCTTATTTATTCTAGTCAGGGAGGTGACCAAGATCCTGATGGTCACTCTGTCAGAGCTGCAACGTTCCTCTGTGGAGAGAGGAGAACCTTCCAGAAGGGCAACTATATTTGCAGAAATCCACCAATCAGGCCTGTATGGTAGTGGCCTGATGGAAGCCATTCCTTTGTCAAAAGTTTGCTAAAAAGGACCCTGAAATACTCTCAGACCATGACAAACAAAATTCTCTGGTCTGATGATGCACAGATTTAACTCTTTGGCGTGAATGCCACGCATCATGTTTGGAGGAAAATAAGCACCATTCATCACCAGGCCAATATCATCCCTACTGTGGGGATGTTTTTCTGGGGCGACAGGAACTGGGGGACTAGCCAAGATAGAGGGAAAGATGAATGCAACAATGAACACAGACATCCTTTATGAAAACCAACACTTGCCATCCAACCAAGCTTGAGAGGTGCTGTAGAGAGGAATGGGCAAAACTGCCCAAAGATAGGTGTGCCATCCTATTCAATAAGACATGAGGCTGTAAGTGCTCCCAAAGGTGCATCAACAAAGTATTGAGCAAATGCTGTGTGAATACTTATGTACATGTGATTTTTATGTTGTTTTTTTCATATTATCATTATGGGGTATTGTGTGTAGAATTTTGAGGACAAAAATGTATTCATTTTTCAAAATAAGGCTGTAAAATAGCAAATTGTGGAAAAGTGGAGTGCTTTTTATACTGCACTGTAAAATAATATTTGAGAAACACTGTGTACACAAAGCTCACCAAACATTCGCTTCATATTTTATTATAATTTCCTCAGAATTCTGAGTTCAATGGCTAATTTCTCACTCTTATTTTGAGCCACATGCATAAAGTTGACTCATTTGTACAAAATTGGCTCAGTACATAACATTTATTGCTCTGTAAATTTATATCTGAGAAACACTGTGTACAAAAAGCTCACCAAACATGGGGTTCATATTTTATTATAAATTCCTCAGAATTCTGAGATGAATGGCTAACTTCTCACCCTTATTTTGAGCCACATGTATTAACCAGACTCATTTATATAAAATCCGCTCAGTACATAACGTTTATTTTCTAAGGATGTTGTCATTCAATTTATTAAAACAAACTGGTCAAACCCAAAGTAATAACCCATATTTTCATTGGTGGGTAAAGTACACCATGTAGACAGCACATTAAACCAAGTGTCACATGCAGACAGCTGTCTACACTTTTACCTCACCAATACCTAAAGAGCGTGTTAGAGTAGCATCACCGTGCATTTTCACCAGCAGTGGCAGAAGATGAATCACTAGTGTAGCGCTACGTTGGAGACGAGCCATAACTTAAGGCCATCAATTAAAGTGTCGTGTGTTGTGTCAAACGTGTCAGTGAGGTCTGTCACAATGAGGACACTCGCACACTCAATGTCAGCGCTCAACCTTTACCTACAACTTTCCACAAGACATGACGGATTGCTCTGACACCACGTTGCATGTTCTCATCTCTTTGCGCACATTCTGTTGTTTGAGCGCAAACCACTCGTGAACATTAGCCCAGACTTGTAGACAATAGATAAGCTGCTAGAGGTGCCATCACTGACACTGTATCTCTCTGGCAACATCTCCGTCAGCGTGGTCCTAATCAGGAGACCGAATCCCTCAAGAAATGTCTTTGGAAGCAGCTGATGACCTCATCTTGTCTTATTTCCCTCCTGCTTCTTTCCGCATGATTGGGTCAAAGGTGGCAAAAGCACCGTCTTTTCTTCAGTGTTTTATTTGCACCGTGGGCCTAATGGGACATTAATGTGGAGGGAGTACTCATTTGGACCATCAGCTAGAGCATTAATACAATAAATGTTTATGATAAATTGCTACTGATGAAGATGTCTTTGTGATAAAAAGAGCCCACATCATATAATTTGCCTGGCGGTGAGATCAGAGGATTTATCGCTTGCTTGTTAAATAGCTCCTCAGTAATGAATGTGTAAAAGCGAGCTTTAACTCACCAACCGCTAGCAACTGTATATACAGCATGAGGGTTAAATGGCTGCAGAAATAAGATAGGTTATTTCAAAAATACACACAGAATAGATCAGTGGTTCCAAAATGGGGGTACGCGTACCCCTGCGGGTACTTGAAGGTATGCCAAGGGGTACGTGAGATTTTTTTAAAATATTCTAAAAATAGCAACAATTCAAAAATCCTTTATAAATATATTTATTGAATAATACTTCAACAAAATATGAATGTAAATTCAGAAAAACTGTGAAAAGAAATGCAACGATGCAATATTCAGTGTTGACAGCTAGATTTTTTGTGGACGTGTTCCATAAATATTGATGTTAAAGTTTCCTTTTTTTGTGAAGAAATGTCCCCTTTTCCTCTCACCCGAGATCCACCCAGGACTGGGACCATATGAATCCCTTCCTTACTGTCTATGAATATAGAAATATAACAGTCTTGTTACACAATTTGAAAATGGAAATGTGTGATTTATTCATCATCAATCTTTATTGCAGACCTTAAGAACCATTAAACATATAAAAAACACAATACAAAACAATAAAAACAAAACAAAACATTAAAAAACAAAACAATAAAAAGAAACATAAAGCCCAAATGTCAGTTTCTAACGTACAAACGTGTGCCAATGGTTCCACAGTCCAGATGAGTATCTAACAGAACCGCAGCCAGGGTTCGTTAACACAGTGATTATGTCATTTTCAGACTCAGATGCCCTACACATAAACTTATACATAAGGTTGTGTAGCAACGCTGAGAAAGTGGGCACCCCAACACTAACAAACATCTGGTTTGCACTGGCGCTTCTTGGAATTCCCAGGAGAAGCCTCATACAATCATTATAAGCAACCTGAAGCTTTTGAAAGCTTTTCTGCTTATACTTTACCCACAGGGGGGCAGAATACAAAGGAGTGCAATAGGCTCTGAATAAGTTGATCTTTACATCATTTGTACAATAATAACATTTATTTCTCAGCATGTTGGCTTGGGCATATAGCATACGCCGCTGTCTGTATAGGTCATCATCATCACCGAACTATTATATACTAACATATTCTGTGATATACTGTTAGTATATTATATACTAACAGATCGATGGATAACTTGCTTTGAAATCACAAGTCAAGGTGACAAGCACACAGTTTATTTAGGTATTGTTCTTTGATTCCCCTCACACCCCCCAAAAAAATAAATGCTTGGAATATTTTTAAAGACTTGTTGGATGGTCAGAAAATATTAACATTTTTTACAGTCAAAATTGAGAGAACAAAGACATTTAGCCAGAGAGCGCTTTATTGACACATTATTTCCAGCCTTTTGTGGGCCACCTAAAATGATGTTGCCTTTTACTGAACAAAAATACTCCCAAAAATTGTTGTAATACATTACAAGCCCTTCAAAGTATTTACAGAAATGTTAAATTATCATAAAATTTCAAATAACTATTAACATATTATTTGTAGCGATGCAGCTATTGATTTTCTTTAGGATAATCTATCAATGAGTTTGTTCGAGTAAATTAATGGTAAAAGGTTGTACTTGAATAGCGCTTTTCTACCCCTTTTTAAGGAGCCCAAAGCGCTTTGACAGTATTTCCACATTCACCCATTCACACACTGATGGCGGGAGCTGCCATGCAAGGCGCCAAACCAGGACCCATCAGGAGCAAGGGTGAAGTGTCTTGCCCAAGGACACAATGGACGTGACTAGGATTGTAGAAGGTGGGGATTGAACCAGTAACCCTCAGATTGCTGGCACGGCCACTCTTCCCACTTCGCCACGCCACCCCGAGTAATCAGATGAAACACACTTAATAATCTCAATGCCTATTTCATGAGATGTATGGTTTCATGTGGATAAAGCACTACTCCTCCAGGTCAAAAACACAACACAATGGAGCAACAATGAGTATTTTTTCCTGCTATATAATATTTTTGAGGAGTGGTTGTTACTATAAATTAGCCCTAAAGTAAAGTAGTATAAGAATAGCTAGAGAAAAAAAACACAAGAGGGTTCCAAGATGAGCTTTTTTTGCCTGTAGAGTAGGAGAAAAAAATGCACTTGAAGATGCCTGAAGGGATCGCTCAGCCTCTGTTCTGGTCTAAATTTGTCCCTGAAGTGTGTGTGTGTCCAATGTGAAGAGAGTGTCTCCTTAGGAATGCAATGTTATAAACACACAGAGTGATGTGACGAGGATGACAAACAGGAGTGCTGTGCTCTCCATGAAGATCAACCTGAGCTGGAGCTACAATGTTGACTGCATATTCCAAGCTCCAGTTGTCTTCCTCTGCTTCACTGCATCGCAGGGACCAATATGCATGACCCGTAGCCATACACATTGCTGTGTAATAATTGCTCATTCAGATGTTTCACTGCACACTTCACATGTGTCTAATTGTTTCTACTATAGGCACATATGTTGCTATGCAGATGTCCCCCCCTGTGCCATCACTGAGATGTGATCAAAACAAAATGGAATATGTGGGTGTGTGAATTTTATAGCCGCATGATTTTGTTGAGAGATGTTTTGCATCACGACTGAAATTGGATTCTTTAAACAAGTGGTGTTTTTGTAAGGTGTGGCACCATCACATCCCGAGAGAAGACGTAATCAGCAGCCATCTCTGAGAGATTGGTTAGTGGACAATTGGTACTAGGAATGGGCTAAAATGGTCTAAAAGGTACATTGCGATATATATTGCAGCCTCTTGCCATAACAATATATATCATATGTACAGTATTATCTGACATACAGTGCATTCGGAAAGTATTTGCTTCACTCCCAGAAGGACAATCATCTCTGCCGCAATCCACCAATCAGACCAGTATATTATAGTGGCCGGACGGAAGCCATTTCTTAGTAAAAAAGTTTCTGGTTTCTGGTCTGATGAGACAAAGACTGAACTCTTTGGCGTGAATGCCAGGCATCAGGTTTGGAGGAAAATACAAGCCGTTTATCACCAGGCCAATATCATCCCTACTCTGGGCATGTGTTTCAGTGGCAGGAACTGGGAGATTAGATAGAGAGAAAGATGAATACAGCAATGTACAGAGACATCCTGGATGAAAATCAATGCTTTCCATCCAACTTGATGGAGTTTGAGATGTGCTGCAAAGAGGAATGGGCAAAACTGCCCAAAGATAGGTGTGCCAGGCTTGTGGCATTGTATTGTTTTGCAGCTTTCTTTATTCCTTCTCAAACATAT
Source organism: Nerophis ophidion (assembly GCF_033978795.1). Taxonomy (NCBI): domain Eukaryota; kingdom Metazoa; phylum Chordata; class Actinopteri; order Syngnathiformes; family Syngnathidae; genus Nerophis; species Nerophis ophidion. The sequence goes on along the minus strand of NC_084614.1, from coordinate 26,083,447 downwards.
TTAGTAGTCTTATCAAACTTACAAAGCACATACTCTCTGTCTCACCGCCTCTCTCTCGGCTAGCGAGCTGCTAAGCTAACGAAACTAAGCTAGTTGCGATCCAAAGCAACTGTGCTCCGAAAGCGTCTGCTCCCTCACGCTGCTGCTACTCTTCGCCAAGAGCTCCGAAAACGTCAAGAATTCAAATCGGTGGAAGAAACAAGGTGAGCATGGCTCCCTGCTCTTCATGCACCGTTCTCATGGATAGGTCGATCACAACATTTTATTGGAATGCATCAAAACACGTATTGGTATGTCAGACTTGGCCTTTTCTTGGTTTATCTGCTATCTTACTAACAAGATGCAGTGCGTCTCCCATAACAATGTGACCTCGGACTATGTTGAAGTAACCACAGGATTCAATTCTTGGTCCTGAACTCTTCAGCATCTACATGCTGCCGCTAGGTGACATTATACCCAAATATGGCATTAGATTTCAATCCCTACGACACCCAACTCTACATTCCCCTAAAGCTCACCATCACGCCGGATTGTAGTCAGCTGGAGGCGTGTCTTGATGAAATTAAACAATGGTTGTCCAGCAACTTTTTGCATCTTTATGCTAAGAAAAGAGAAATATTGATTATCGGTCCTGTTAGACACCGGAACCTATTTAATAATACCACCTTAACATTTGACAACAAAACAATTATACATAGCGACTCGGTAAAGAATCTGGGTATTATATTCCACCCAACTTTTTTTTTGAGTCACACATTAAGACTGTTACTGAAACCGCCTTCTTTCATCTCCATAATACTGCTACAATTTGTCCCATTTTGTCCACTGACACGGAGATCATTATTCATGCATTCGTTACGTTTCATCTTCATTACTGTCACGTTTTTTTTTTTGGATGTCCCTATATCTAGCATTGAAAGAAAACAGTTGGTACAAAATGTGTCTGCTGGACTTTTGACAAGAACAAGAAAGTTTGATCATATTACGCCTATACTGGCTCACTTGCACTGAGTTCCCGTGCAGGTGAGGATTGTCGTAAAAAAAACGAAACTTAATGGTCTAGCTCTATCCTATCTTGCTGATTGTATTGTACCATCATATGTCCTGGCCACAAATCTAAGAACTCTAGCCCCAAAAAAGTCTGCAGGCTTAAGAGTGTTTTTTATTCGGGCTCCAGTACTCTGGAATGCCCTCCCGGTAACAGTTAGAGATTTCACCTCAGTAGAGGCATTTAAGTCCCACCTTAAAACTCATTTGTATACTCTAGCCTTTGAATAGACTTCTTTTTTTTTTTTTTTAGACCTGTTGATCTGCTGTCTCTCTTTTTGGCTCTGCCCCTCTCTCCTGCGTAGAATGGTTATCAGGTAACCACGGATCAGCCTACACGGAGGATGTGCTTGCTGTTACAAGTTGGGACCCAGAGTCTCTGCGTTGTCTTCTTGTCTCCATTCAAGATGATCCCATGCTGGTCTCCCAACGGACTGGACTTTCACATGAAGTCGGGACCCGGGGTGGATCACTCCTTATGCATCCGTCGGTGACGTCTCGCCGCCCCGACGTGTCTACATGCAAGAGAATCCTCTGCTGTCCTCACTATGGACTGAACTCTCACGTTATTAACCGTATCCACTCGGCATCAATTGCACCGGTAACCCAAGGGTCCCTTCCAAGATTTCTTGGTGTTCCCATCGGGTTGAGTTTTTTCCTGCCCTGATGTGGGTTTTGAGCCAAGGATGTCGTTGGGGCTTGTGCAGCCCTTTGACACATTTATGATTGAGGGCTATATAAGTGAACTTTGATTGATGATTGATATTCAAAAAGGCTTTAGGCTATAATTACTGACAAAGGTGCATCAACAAAGTAGTGAGCAAATGCTGTATTATTAATAGGTTGGCAAAAAAAGCAACCCTTTTCACATTGTCGTTATGGTGGGGTATTGTGTGTGGAATTTTGAGGACAAAAATAAATTATTTCCATATTGGAAAAGGCTGTAACATAACATAATGTGGAAAAAGCAAAAAGATGTGAGTACTTTCCAGATGCACTGCATAAATGATAATGCTTCAAAATGGGTTAAAAAGGCTCCTAATTTAGCTGCTGGCGTATGCGCTAAGAAAGTGCGTCATTACCAGCTGAAATATTTTCCTCAAAATATTACTAATCTTGTTCTTATAGAAAAATTAATACTTGGATAATATGTAATAAACATGTATTACTCTGTAGTTTGGATACTTTACATTAGTTTGGGGTAATACTACAAATTGTGGGTATTGATCCAATACCAAGTAGTTAAAGAGGCAGTAAGATTGACACTGATACCTTACCATTTTCAATCTCTTTGAATGAATAAATTTTTGATCAAGATTATAATTAATAACAATATAATTTAAATATTAACATTATTTCCTTATTAAATTACTATTTTTAAATAAAATCAACATTTCAAGAATAACTAAACAAAAGAAAAAAATATTATTGGATGTTATATAAATAATTTTGTTTTTGCCTTAAGTCCTTCTGTATCCAGGAACTTATTTCCTGAGTTTTAAAAACAAAAACGAAAAAATATGTGACAATAGAAAATATCGATCTAATCACTGTAGTATCGACCGTATACAGAGACTACTATTGATGGTATTTGTACCAATTAACTCACCCCTGTTTACATTCAAGAGCTCCAGCTTAAAAGTTAGTATGGCTTCTTGTATCCTCTTCCGGTGTGTAATGTAGCATGTTTAGCTATTCCTGGTTCTCTAGTGATAATGTTAATTGTAAGAAACGTAGGAGGGACATTAGCTGTGAGCTTGCTCGCGAGGACATTGAGTTTTATGACGAGTTCGTTGCAGCTTCTTGCAGTCAAATTTGCATGCATTGTCACGATACAATAGTATTAAAATCTCTGTTTTCGACCAAATTTATATCATTTATATTGCATATCGTCTATATCGCACAACTTTATTCATACCATAATTGTAGTAAGGTGGATAGTATGTTGCAGAAATTTTATGTGTGCACACAACCCAGGTTGGAGTGCGGTTCAATTTTTGTGCACTTTAAACAGAACATTTGATCAATACAAATGTTGATCATAACCAGATTGTCTTGCAGGCAATTACAGTGCATCCGGAAAGTATTTCAGGCACTTCACTTTTTCCAATTTAATTTTTTTATATTACAGCGTTATTTCAAAATGGAATAAAGTCATTTTTGTCCTTAAAATTTTACAAAGTTAAAAAAAAACAACAGATTGTCATTATGGGTATTGTCTGTAGAATTTTGAGGACAAAATACATTCATTCCATTCTGGAATAAGGCTTTAACATCACAAAATGCAGAAAAAATTAAGTCTGTGAATATTTTCTGGATGCACTGTATATTCTTGTTGTTTACAACCATGCCATTAGTCCACTGTGGACTAATTCAGTAGTTTAGGTCTCATAAGAATATATTGTTGGTAAAACAAAAAACTATATAGTTAGGTCAGTTTGTAAGCCTCACAAAGTTGTGTGCATTCATAATCAAATTATCAATGGGAAATTATTGTTTAAAGGAAGACAAGGCTGTCAGTCAAAAGTGAAAAAAACAGCCACCATTGCTCAATTTGTCAGATCTTGCTCACTTGTATTTATTGTTTTGGGAGCCTGTGCCAGCAATGATTCCTCGATTTCAGAGAGACGGCATCAAACGCACAACAATGGCACGTTTCCATGGTAGCGGATGAGAGCAGAAAACAGATGTGGGTTGAGAGTATAAAGAGTGCGTGGACTCCATCAGCATAGTGTGGAGTACGAGTACTCTGTTTTGACAGGGGAATTGATTTCCTAATTAAGTGCGTTTGAGAGCGGTGTAGATGGAAAAAGACGTGAATGTGAAGGATGGAGGTGACTCTCGGGTACTCCTTTTAGCGCTAGAAAGCCCTCCAGGCAGAGATGTCGTTTAAAGAACAGAAATCAACGTAATGTAGAGTAAATTCATGTTTTCTATGCTTCTTTCACGCCTTGATTTGTTTTCTTTCTGCTTAAACCACAGCTCCTCTCAAAACGACCCCTCGGCGACGGTCGGCAAAGTCCGAGACTTGGCCTCGTTCCGTCGCCACTTCAGAATGGGCTTCATGACCATGCCGGCCTCCCAGGACCTTTCCCCTCACTCGTGTGCCTCAGCCATGGCGCCGCGGTCGCAGTCCTGCCATGCGGTCGGTGCCGGAGACGCAAGTCTTGAGAACGTAGATTACTCTGACAGCCAATCTCAACATGGTGGCCGATGCCCGCCGGCCAAACCCAAGCGTCACCCCAGCACTCGCCTCAGCTCCTCATCTGTTGACAGCCGAGGACCTCCCGAGACGCCGCCGCCTCCCCCACCCTCCCACTCACAGTCCAAGCACTCGGAGAAGAAAAATGGTTAGAAATGTGTTCCCATATACTCACAAAATGATCCCTTGTCGTAACACTTTTTCTCTACTCCCACAGCCATGAAGAAGTCTGACTCTGGAGATATTGGCTCAAAAAAGGTACCTCCTTTAAAGCCTAAGAGAAGTCCCAGCACCCAACTCACCTTTGACACTCTTCCTTCACGCGTGCCTCCTTCTGCCGCGTCCCTCCCGTTTCAGGGAGCCGACTCTCAGATCCAAATGGGGGACGGGGAAGAAGAGCCCGTCTACATCGAGATGGTGGGTCAAGTGTTTACCAGAGAGAGCCAGACAGCCACACCCCACCCTGTCACCCCCGTAGCCACTACGCCCGATTCAGACTCGGACCAAAGTGAGGCCATCTATGAGGAGATGAAATACCCAATGCAAGAGAACCGAGAGTCACATAGACACCTGCCTAGCAAACATGAAAAAATGAAAAGTTCGAAACATTACCACGTTGCCCCCTCGCCCTCGAGTAGCTCTTCCTCACTGCCAAGACCCTCCTCTTCCTCTCCGTCCTATTCCAAACCCAAAGCTACTGTCTCCATTTCGCATTCGTCCCCCTTGCCTTCCTCGGCTTCCTCTACCCCTGTTCCACAGACCATGTCCACCAGTCCCCACACCCCACGAGCTCCTACACCCTACCTGCTGCAAGGAAGCAAATGCGATTCAGAGTCCAATACAAAGATCCCAGCCCCTTTTCCAAATCTTCTCCAACATCGGCCCCCGCTGCTGGCTTTCCCTCAACCAGCTGCAGCGTCCAGTGGCGTTAGCGTGCAGAACAAGGGTTCTGGATCCTCTAAAATGGGAACTCAAACGTCCAGCGTGACCACTCAAGCCGGCTCCTCATCTTCAACCTCCTCCAATGTTCCAGCATCAGGCTCCAAAGAGCCATCGGGAGGAAGTGTTACACCCCAGGAAAAACACAGTAGAGATTCCCAGCTGGGACCCGCTCCCGGACTCAGAGCAAGAAGTCACTCAACGCCCCTGCCTCCTTCTTCCAAGTCGACGTCACCTTTCTCACATCACCACCACCACCCTCATCATCGGCCGTCACACTACCATCACTATCGCAAGCCAGAGCGGGGAGATTCTCCCGCCCCAACCAAAAGCGGCTGTCAGACTTCCTCGCAGGCCACCGTGCAGACCCAAACTTCAAGTACGTGCAAGGAAGGGAAGTCTGTCAGCTTTCTCCTCAAGATGGACAAAGGAGAGAAGGACAAGGACAGAGACAAGGATAGGGATCGGGGTAGAGACAAGGACAGGGAGAGAGATAAGGACAGGGACCGGGACGGAGGTCCGCATTCTTTGCAGCTGGATCTGTCCTCAAGTAGTCAAACCTCTCAAGGCAGCACCAGCTCGACCCCAACGCCCCTGTCCTCATCCCAGCGTCCTCCATCCCGTCCTCATCTGCGCTCTCACACACCTCACAGCCTTCCAGCTTACAAGCCGCCATCCTCCGACAGCCCCCTGCTGTGGACTTACCCCTCCGGAGGCTTTCGGAGACCGCCGGCTTACGAGAGCTTGAGAGGAAGCTCCCACACGCCGTCTCTGCAGCAGCCCTCCAGTCTCACCGGAGCTGGCGAGGGGCTATCCAAGGGTAACGAGTCCAAATCTGGCTTCATGCCATGGGACAGCAGTGCTAGCTTAGCTGCTGATGAAGGCGCTTACTGGCCCATGCAGAGGAAATTATCCTTCAGCCATGGAAGCAGAGAAAGTGAAAGTAAGTCAGAGGTCATTTTCTTTTGATTCAGTATCCGTAAAAGATTCTTTCCGTGCTCACCCTTGTCCTCTCTATGCCAGAAGAAGAAGCACGGACTTGGAATGGCAGCGCTGATGCCTTATTGAGGATGGATAAGGAAGAGTTTGCAGTGGTGCTGCGTAGGGGGCCTTCAAGCATCCCAGTGCACTTCAGCAGCGCCACCAGCAGGACTCTTGGTCACAGTGAGTTATTGGCGGGCGCAGACAGCAGCTCTGGATTTAGAGCCCTGCACAGAGCTGGGAAGCCTCTTCCCTGCCAGACGTTTCCTGCCTGTCGCAATGGAGGTGAGTCGTGTTCCTAGTCATTAAATCCCCAACAACTCAAATCAGCGTTTACTTACGCTCTTTTATACGCAGTTTTTTTGGTCTGCTTTTATTTGAGATCATATGAAACTCAACTTGATTTAAAGGAGCATTTAACAAGCAGCAAGTCTTTCTTCCGTCATAAAAGTCGAACAACTCTAAATCCTCAGAGTCTCTTTATCATTCTGCACATCTTTCTATATCCCCATCATATCGACACGCTACTTACTGTACCTTGACAATGAGAGCAATCCTTTTCTTCACGCAGAGCCAAGAAAGGACACATTTCTGAGTCCGCAAAAAAACGAAGTGAAAATGGGCCGATGGGCCATGGGACAAACACAATGATTTGAAGCGCACAGCAACACCATGTGTGAGAGCTTTAGCCTCATACTGTAAATTAGTAGGGATTGTGAAATTAGATTAGGGCTGTTAAACTCATTTCCATTGAAGGTCACGACGCAATCATGGCTGCCCTTAGAGGGCCACTAGTAACAGTGAAGTAAATGTACATGAATTTATTACACAAATAATAGCTTCATTATCAGAGTTGTCGAAGTGGGGCCCCAAGTAAAAAGTTTGAAGATGTATTTTCTGCCATTTAAATATGTAAGTTATAAATTATTTAAAAACAAAAACAAAAGACGTCATAACTGTTGATATAGAAGAAATATAAAAGTTTGATGATAAGTTCATCGAAATTAAGAATGTTTAAGTCTACCTACACCATTTCACCCCCAATAAAAAATACGAAATTATTTGGTCCACCTGGATAGCAGCAACCCTAATTTTGAACACGTCACTCAACACAGACGTCACGGCGTCATCAAAGATCACCCTTTAAACATTCCAACAAAGCTCCAGAATTTTGGAACAATGATGAGGTGATCAAAGAAACTTAACTTAACTTTAAAGGTAAACATACAATACATCTATTTGTGGCAGTGTAGCAGAAAGTTATGTTGAAGTTTCACTTTTGCATCTCATTGCCCATAACTGTGGTGCATTCAAAGACCCTTGATAAAAGTTAAAAACAGAGTCGTCACTATTTTTTAATGAAAGTGGCAGATAATTTTTCTGAAGTAACGAAAAACTTGACAGATGTACTGTATAATCATATTTAAGTTAATAATGACAGTTTAAATGATTATTCCAATTCACATTCTGGTCATTTTAAATAGAATTTTTGCATTTTTTGTACAAACAACCTTTTTTTATAAAACAAATCCAAATAATTTCGAAGGTACTGTATATCAAGATATGTTCTAGACATGTTAATCCCATCTTTAGACGGTTTAAAACTACATTATTACAAAATCCACGCAATAATTATTTTTTTTAATGCATGTAAACATATCAGGTATATACAGTATGTATGGGGCAGCAATGTTTTGATTAGGGTGGGATAAGGGGTCCTTTAGGAGTCTTGTGTATTGGCACCCAGAACTTAGTGCTACGCCCCTGCACATTATACACAACTGCTTATGGATTTGATTCTTATATTTTTTACTACCATATTTTTGCTTGCTTTGAAATCTAAGTTAAGAAGATAAGCAGATATCAAGTATTTTTGATAAGCACTCAAAATACATTCTTCTTATCAAAATTGAAAGACAAAATACATTTAGCCAGAAAGAGTAAGCGCTTTATTGACACATTATTTTCAGGCTTTTAGGGGGTCACATAACGTGATTTTCAAATGTTATTAAATACATTTGGACCAGTTAGTCTTGCAGACATGCTGTCAATTGTGTGAGTTTGAAATAGGTCAGAACATTTGGCAGGCCAAACCAAACGACTCGGCAGGTCTCACTTTGGGTACCCCTATAATAATCTGGCTAAAACTGATCATCAAAGCCTTTATAAACTGTGCGGGTGATTTTAAGCAGAATGAAAGTGTAAAAATAAATTAACTGGTGTTAATAGTAAAACAAAAAAAAATACTGTAAATGACAATGGTGTAATGGAATTTTTGTTCCAGAAGAACATCATGCAGTTAATTTTTGAAACATTCTTACTAGCCATAAAAGTGTAAAAAAAAGTAAACCTCTGTAAAAAGTAAAACATTGTGTACTGCTTTGAATGAAGTCTGCCAACATCTTGTGTATTGACAGACAATAGAAAACGGACGTCAAGCGACTATTTTTGTTTACACCGCCATGTTGGCAGGAGAAGCTGCAGCTAAATCAGATACCAGTGTCTACTTCAAGCCTTCTGAGTTCACTATGCATTTTAATAATACCAATATTAAACAATACAACACAAAACTAGATGTTTGAAATGTGTCCAACTTTTATTATTCTGTGTATGCAGCATGCTTTTTACGTCTTTTATGCCGGCCAGAACTACAGTATCTACAGTATAGTATTCAGACATATACAACTACCTTATTACTTAACGTGGTCCTACAGTGTTTAGTAGATCCAATAGTGCCCCCTTTCTCCCTGTAAATACAGTAACTGGCAGAATTTTAGCATCCATCCATCCATCCATTTCCTACCGCTTATTCCCTTTTTTTTGGGGTCGCGGGGGGCGCTGGCGCCTATCACAGCTACAATCGGGCGGAAGGCGGGGTACACCCTGGACAAGTCGCCACCTCATCGCAGGGCCAACACAGATAGACAGACAACATTCACACTCACATTCACACACTAGGGCCAATTTAGTGTTGCCAATCAACCTATCCCCAGGTGCATGTCTTTGGAAGTGGGAGGAAGCCGGAGTACCCGGAGGGAACCCACGCATTCACGGGGAGAACATGCAAACTCCACACAGAAAGATCCCGAGCCTGGATTTGAACCCAGGACTGCAGGAACTTTGTATTGTGAGGCAGACGCACTAACCCCTCTGCCACCGTGAAGCCGAATTTTAGCATTAGAGCAACAATTTAATTTCACATTTGTTTTCTGATATAAATTACTAATCGCTGAGTATTAAGCTTCAATTTTTAGTTGCTGCAGAGTCACAACACATTGGTCCACCTCACCTTCATTAAACAAAAATAAGAAACCATAATAACAGATAATGAGATACACAATAGAGAGTGTATTGTATTCTATACTTGATATTAACTACACAGACGGAATCTGTTGTTCCAGGGCTTTTTTGGGAGGCTTTTTTTGCTCGCTAGCATGTATTAAAGGGAAACTGCACTTATTTTTGTAATTTTGTTTATAGAATAGAATAGAAAAGAATAGAAAGAACTTTATTGATCCCTGGGGGTCATTCACAATCACTATGTGTGACAAAAACACACATCTTTTCCTTTTTTTTTTTAATGCATCCTATTTTGCAATGTACAGCAAGTGCGAGGTAGCTACCAATGTAGCTAATGGAAGAGGGGGTCCGGTCCGATCCGGTGGCCATGTACTGCTTGCTTGTGTATCGGCTGGGGACATCTCTGCGCTGCTGATCCGCCTCCGCTTGGGATGGTTTCCTGGTGGCTCCGCTGTGAACGGGACTCTCGCTGCTGAGTTGGACCCGCTTTGGACTGGACTCTTGCGACTGTGTTGGATCCATTGTGGATTGAACTTTCACAGTATCATGTTAGACCCGCTCGACATCCATTGCTTTCCTCCTCTCTAAGGTTCTCATGGTCATTATTGTCACAGACATCCCACTGGATCATTATTGTCACCGATGTCCCACTGGGTGTGAGTTTTCCTTGCCCTTATGTGGGCCTACCGAGGATGTCGTGGTGGTTTGTGCAGCCCTTTGAGACACTAGTGATTTAGGGCTATATAAGTAAACATTGATTGATTGATTGAGATCTATTGCACCCGTTAAACCCTCAAAAAAAACCTTCCAAAAATACTCCATTAACATGTCGTGATCTGACTATCAACTAAAATACTTAATATGTAAATATATATCTTAATATATTAAGTATTAGCAATATTGTTATCACAAGCGCAAACACTGGGGAACTACTTTTAGCAGCGCCACGATCATAGAGAACTTATGCAGCTATTAATATGCTGAGCTGCTGCATCGCTTCTGAGTTAGTAAAAGTTGTCAAACACTTGTTTGGCTCACCTTTTTTAAACCTCTGTTGGGATGATGATTAATTCTTCATCTAAAGAGGAAGTTATAAACATCCCATAAGACTACATCCGAGTGAGAGCAGACATTGTACAGTAAAAGAAAGATTTTATTATGTTTGTAGTTTGTATTTCTAGTTTATCACTTAGCAATAGTGCTACTTGCTGGATCTGTTTGTCACTTAGCTTCTAAAACTTGTAGCTTATCCTCCTTATATTTACGCTTAAAAATATAACGTTCTGGAACATAATTTCTACCAAATTAGTCTTTTTTGGCTCCTTGTCTGCCTGACGTAGTTTGAACAACTCCAAAAGATGTGGAAAAAACGTACTTACTCACATTTTTTCCTGCCATAATGGTGTTTGTTGGCTTTCTTCTTCTGTTTTGACTTGTTTCCTATCTTACCACCCATTTTTTTCCCATTGGAATATATTAGAAGTGTCCCGATCAGATATTGATATCGGTTTGATACCAGTAAAACAAAAAAACAGAAACAAATATCATATGATATCAGCTTGCATCCACAATCTTTGATACAAGCTTTGATACATGCAGTCCTGCAGTGTTTACTTGTGCAAAGCTGGATAGCCAATTAACATCTAAATGTCCTCCTACAAGCACACATGGCGGGTCTTTTGTTGTATTTTAGTGAAGTCATTTAAAAAAGGTAAACATGGTAGGCTACCACGAGCTAGCAGCTACACACCAGCTAAGCACACACTAGCACACAAGCTCAATGTACATAATAAGCGTCCTTAATTAAACAATATTGCAGTCTAAAACACCACATTTGTCATCATAAACAAGTTTCAAATAATTATCGTTGCATATTATTTACACATACAAAGCATATCAAAAAGTATCCAGTAACAAACCTGACTGCATCATTCAACTTACTGCGTCACACTTTTAATTTAATTAATTGTTGTGACCAAAACAAACAATTTGCGCCACAAACTAATTATACATCACACACACACACACACACACACACACACACACACACACACACACACACACACACACACACACACACAAAGAATCAATATGTCATTAGGTTAGTGTATTTATACCTACTATTGTTCTTTAAATATTGTCCAATACTCAAGAGTCCAATGTGAGTTTTTTATCGAAGTGAAAAACTTGTATCAGGTCACCCCCAAACTATATGTAATAAAATGCCAAAAAGAGATAAATAAAAATGTGAAACCCCTCCGATTTTTAACTATGGAAAGTCCAACTCTTATGGTTTGGTTTGCTAAAAAGAGCTCTTTCTAAATTTGTGTCATACTTTTTCATATTAGACCAGTTGGGCTAATTGTTTGAACTAATTTACTACAAAAATAAACTGTGTGTAAAATGAGTTACTAATCAATCATCAATCAAAGTTTATTCATATAGCCCTTAATCACAAGTGTGTCAAAGGGCTGCACAAGCCACAACGACACCCCCAGATTCCAAAATTTGCATTTTATCAAATGATTTTTATGTATCCCAGGCATGAGTCTCACTTCGAAGGTGACTGCAAATATTCCTGAGGTCTACTGAGGGGTCGCATTTTGTCCGAAATTGTACTTAACTTTAGGTGCATTTAGCCTTTCATTTCCACTGGAACTATTGTACATGAAAGGCTAACTAGAGGAAAGTTGATACCAATTCGCCCTCCAATTTTTCATATGTGTGAACAAACGCCAAAACTCATTGAGCATTCAGTGGCGCACATGTATGCGACGGCAGACGTGCACACTGTTATGCGCTTATTTTTTTATTCCATTTTGTGCGCAGCCTAGAATTGCCGTGCGCAGAGGACGCGTGAGCAGTGTGCAATTGCACAGGCGCGTACCTTAGAGGGAACGTTGGTTGAAACTACATTGTCATACAATCAAATTGCAATGACAATGTACACATTGTGCAAATGTATTATGGTGTAATATAACATCTATATGGGTGTATAGCCAAACAATCACACTATCATGTGTTAAAGAGAATAATAATATTCCAGTGTTTTCATTAGCAGGGACGCAGTGTAACATGGTTGTCTGTTACAGAAGTGGGGCGGCTGGGCCGTTCCTCCTCTGCTGCTGGAATGAGACAGGTAGGCGGAGGAGACGTTCAGAGGCAGAGCAGTCTACCAGCACGAGAAGCCTTGAACCAGGTGAATATATGAGCGCCGGCCTTATAAGTCCAGACTCTATTAAGTTTATTCCGAGTGAACATTAATATTGTCCTCATTATTGCCTCCCCTCCTTTTGGAGACAGTGCTCCTGCAGGTCTATTTATAGCTGCTAGATATGCCCACTGAGCAGAATAATGTTCTAGCCTGGTTGCAAGAGAATAAAAGCAGGTGTATGACGCAGGCTGCTGCGTGAGCGCTCAAATGTGTGAGAATAGTGGTGGCGAGAACACGCTGTTTCAGTGTGGTGGGCTGCACTTGTCTTGCAGCATATATCGATGGATTCTGGCGGCGTGGCAATTGCTGCCGCACGTTGATGTGCTGCAGAGACGTCTGCATGCGTCTGCTTGGCTCTGCTTCCTTGTGGATCAGATGAAGTAGTGCTACATCCTGGTGGATGGAAGCAGGAATTGCAGTTGTGGTCAATAAGGTTTCACAGTGGGTTGTCCTTTTCAAAGCTGGCAATATGGCCGAGAGCAGTGGTCCCCAACCTTTTTGTATCCACGGACCGGTCAACGCGTAATAATTTGTCCCGCGGCCCGGGGGGGATCCTTTTTTTTTTTTTTTTTCTTTGTCATGAAAAAGGGAGTTTTTTGTGGTTGGTGCACTAATTGTAAGTGTATATTGTGTTTTTTATGTTGATTTAATAAAAAAAAAAAAAAAGAAATACATTTTTTTTTTTTTTAAATAAAAAGGGATAAAAAATTCTCCTGCGGCCCGGGGGTTGGGGACCACTGGCCTAGAGCAGTGGTTCTCAAGCTTTTTTCAGTGATGTCCCCCCTGTGAACATTTTTTAAATTCAAGTACCCCCTAATCAGAGCAAAGCATTTTTGGTTAAAAAAAAGAGATAAAGAAGTAAAATACAGCACTATGTCATCAGTTTCTGATTTATTAAATTGTATAACAGTGCAAAATATTGCTCATTTGTAGTGGTCTTTCTTGAACTGTTTGGAAAAAAATGTATAAAAATAACTAAAAACTTGTTGAAAAATAAACAAGTGATTCAATTATAAATAAAGATTTCTACACATAGAAGTAATCATCAACTTAAAGTGCCCTCTTTGGGGATTGTAATAGAGATTCATCTGGATTCATGAACTTAATTCTAAACATTTCTTCACAAAAAAGAAATCTTTAACATCAATATTTATGGAACATGTCCACAAAAATCTAGCTGTCAACACTTAGTATTGCAACGTTGCATTTCTTTTCACAGTTTATGAACTTAAATTCACATTTTGTTGAAGTATTATTCAATAAATATATTTATAAAGGATTTTTTCATTGTTGCTATGTTTAGAAATAAAATAAAAAATCTCACATACCCCTTGGCATACCTTCAAGTACCCCCAGGGGTACGCGTACCCCCATTTGAGAACCACTGGCCTAGAGAATACCATAGGGATGTAATGTTAAACGCTAACATGATAAACCACGATTAAACTCCCCACAGTTAGTATTACCGTTTTAAATTAAAATGATCTTAAAACCATGATTTTTAACACTTTGATACTGTAAACTCACGGACCAGTGACAATGTTTATTTATTAGAGAAGCAATAAATGTTAAATGCTAACACGAGTACAAGAGACATTAACCTCTTCCCCCATTAAAAATTACATAGCCAAATCTAAACATGTGTAAACACATTGCTGTCTGAGCAACCAAGAACTTCCACTGTGCACGTTAAACCTACATGTGCTCTCTTGGTCAGCTAGACGGATCCATACCCGAAGGAATGTGAAAGACGAATGTGAATTTTCATGAAGTCATATAAATAATTGTGTAAAAAGATAGTATGGCCAGCTTGGTTTCAGACCCCTTCCTAAATAATTGGTCAAAAGGCACTCACGTGACTCCAGGGCGTCATGTTTGCTTCCAACTTTGAGCTGGCCACAGCTGGAGCTATGCGTACACTGCACTTCTTTATTGGAAATCTTTTTTAATTGAAGAGTCTTTTGCCATGTAAACATTCATGTCTGTACACTGCTGATATACTTTTTGGCTGTTGTTTTTGTATCGATGTGTTTTGTGAATTTTATTAATTACAAACATAAAAGCAAATCAACAGTCATTTAATTATAGATTATATGTGGCACAAATCAATTACAAAATATATCTAAATAAAAAATATATATAGTGTACAGTATGTACTGTGGATACCACCCATCCATCCATTTTCTACCGCTTATTCCCTTTGGGGCGGCGGGGGGCGCTGGAGCCTATCAGCTAGGCGGTGTACACCCTGGACAAGTCGCCACCTCATCACAGGGCCAACACAGATAGACAGACAACATTCACACTCACATTCACACACTAGGGCCAATTTAGTGTTGCCAATCAACCTATCCCAAGGATAGGTTTGGAGGTGGGAGGAAGCCGGAGTACCCGAAGGGACCCCACACATTCACAGGTAGAACATGC
Source organism: Nerophis ophidion (assembly GCF_033978795.1). Taxonomy (NCBI): domain Eukaryota; kingdom Metazoa; phylum Chordata; class Actinopteri; order Syngnathiformes; family Syngnathidae; genus Nerophis; species Nerophis ophidion. Next base: position 26,068,337 of record NC_084614.1, on the reverse strand, counting down.
AAACTCCACACAGAAAGATCCCGAGCCCAAGATCGAACCCAGAGGCACATGCACTAACCCCTGTGCACAATGGCACAGGGGTTAGTGCGGTAGTGCTTGTGCCACAATATCTAAATTTTAAATATATTATATATAGTGTATATACTGTGTAGTCCAGGGACTAGGGTGTACCCCGCCTTCCGCCCAGATGCAGCTGAGATAGGCTCCAGCGACCCCGAACGGGACAAGCGGTAGAAATGGATGGATGGATGGATATACAGTATATACTGTGTATATATTAGACTTAGACTTCCTTTTTATCGTCATTCAAATTTGAACTTTACAAAACAGATAATAACAACATGTTGTTGCATTAGCTCATGGTAGTGCAGGATAAAAAAAGCAATAAGGTGCAGATACAAATAAATAGATTACTGTACAGATAAATGTATTGCACTTTTGCATATGCATGCACGTTTATGGATGTATGTTATATATATATATATATATATATATATATATATATATATATATATATATATACAGTTGTGATCAAAATTATTCAACCCCCACACAATTTTGGTGTTGGACATTTATTCCGTATTTAGTTTATAGTCATATCAAATTAAGATGTGCCAAATAGACAAATGCAACTTAAATTGTAACACTGTATTTTACAAAATACCAAAAAAGGAAATTTTTCTTAATATCTCATTGACAAAATTATTCAACCCCTTAGTTACATGCATCTTTAGTACTTAGTAGAACACCCTTTGGCAGTAATTACATCCTTCGAACGTGATACATAACTGGACACAAGCTTCTTGCAACCATCTACAGGTATTTTAGCCCATTCCTCTTGGGCAAAGGCCTCCAGTTCATTCATATTCTTGGGCTTGCGTGCTGCAACTGCCTTCTTCAAGTCCCACCACAGGTTTTCTATAGGATTTAGGTCTGGCGACAGTGAAGGCCACTCCAGAGTCTTCCAGCCCTTCTTCTGCAACCACTCCGATGTTGATTTGGAGGTATGCTTGGGATCGCTGTCCTGTTGGAAGGTCCAACATCTCCCAAGCCTCAGCTTCGTCACTGACTTCATGACATTTGCAGCTAATATATCCTGGCAGGAAATAGAATTCATAATCCCTTGAACGCGCTGGAGATTCCCGGTACCTGAGGCAGAGAAACAGCCCCAGAGCATGATTGACCCCCCCACCATGCTTAACAGTAGGAAAGGTGTTCTTCTCTTTGTAAGCTTCATTTTTTCTCCTCCAGACATAACGTTGATTCATAGGCCCAAAGAGTTCCAGTTTTGTCTCATCACTCCATAGAACCGTTTCCCAAAACCTTTGGGGTTTGTACAGATGATTTTTGGCATACTGGAGTCTATTTTACTTGTGCCTGGTAGTCAGAAGATTGTTGCGCCTGGGAGTTCTGGCATGGAGGCCTTCCCCCCTCTGCAATGTCCTGTTGGGGGTTTTTCACCACTGTACGCTTCAAATACCGGACAGCAGTTGCACACAGCATCCTCTTTGTACCACGCCCAGGTAGTGTTTCCACTGTGCCTTTAGCTTTAAACTTACAAATTATGCTCCCAACTGTGTCTCTTGGAATGTGTAATGTATTTGCTATTTTCTTATATCCATATCCTTTTTTATGAAGAGAAATTATCTCCTCTCTCGACTTCTTTGACCACTCCCTGGACTTCACCATGTTGCAAATACACCATTGACCATCTACAAGAAGCTGAGCGTCACAGTCATTTTCAATCAGTTTAATTGTTGCTCGTTATGGTTCTAATCACATCTACAGGGTTTTAACACCTGATTGAAAAGACCTTATTCAAATTCTGTTCTTAAGAGTTATGATCTTCAAAGGGCTGAATAATTTTGTCGATGAGATATTAAGAGAAATGACACTGGTATGTTACAAAATATAATGTTGTAATTCAAGTTGCATTTGTCTATTTAATGCATCTTTATTTGATATGACTATAAACAAAATACGGAATAAATTTCCTACTTGCTAAAACACCAAAATGATGTGGGGGTTGAATAATTTTTATCACAACTTTATATATATATATATATATATATATATATATATATATATATATATATATATATATATATATATATATATATATACTTTATTGTAAGTTTATGAGCTGGAGTATGTTTAAAACTATATTTTAACATATTATTATAGTTTATCTTGTCAGGAAAACTAACGACAGAACGACCACAATGCATCCTTCTGGGCACAGCTGCACACATTCTTGGTGGCAAAAATGGCCCCTCTTGTTCAGTTGGTCATACTCTCTTTATACTCTACTCTGAAATTGAAGAAACGCACCCAACTGTGTTTTTTTTCTTCATCATAAAAAAAACACAATCTTTACAAATTAAAACAGAAAAACATATTTATACACTCCAATAGAAAATAAGATGGCTCTTAAGTAGCCAGAACAATAGTATTATATGACATATATTTTGTCTGCCAAGAAATAATATTGTGTGCCATTTATTTTTTTATTTCGATAAAACATGGTTGTAAGTGTGTATGATTACTTTTTGAGCACATTCAACAATACTGTGATAATAATGATAACCGTGTTCATTTTGGTGACAATAACCTTGATATGAAATGTTCTTATAGTTAGAGCCCTAGTATAAAACTACAGGATTAAAATAGAAAATAATATGAAACGTCGCTATTGTTGGAGTTGATCATACTAACTGTTAGAATGTTAGCATTTTAGAATTTTTTTTTTTGACATAGAATTAAAAGTCATGGATATTGCTACTTGGTGTGCTATCTTGCATGCTAGCATTTGAGCCCATCTGTAAGTATAAAAGTAAATGTCGTGGGTATTGTTACTTTCAAATTATGGAAAATGGTCAAAAAGAATAATTCAAATTCGAGAGAATTTGTGTTTCATTTTACTGTGTATCAAGTATTTTTTGTGAAACATGAAAGCCAAGCAACAGTCATGTTGCTTGGCTCTAAGGAACATATGGTGCATTCCATTAACCTCGGAAGTTGGGAAAGACGTCACAGTCGAGTTACGAGGTCATTACAGTTACATCCACGAAAGCTATTTTTGTGCTTGCCTTATCTGAATACAAACAACTTATGGAAAAATATGCACTACTTCTGCAACCATCAAACATGGTGGATGGTGATGAAACACAGAGGCTATTGCTAGCAATCTAGAATGTATAAAACACTTTAATAAAAAATTATCGACACCCCAATGACATCACCATGTATAAAAATCCAACATATGTATATGGCTGATTTAGTGCGACAATAAATAGTCAGAAGTGCTAATAATGGGTATTACAGAAGCTTCTATTATTGTTCACACTCAGAGCCGCCAACTTTCAAGCCAACTCAGGGATGGGGAAACTCTACGACTTTCTGTGTAGGAAATCCGATCTCGGGGGTGTTGTACTTGAAATTTATGACTTGGAACTGGACAATTTGGACTTGCCAGTACAAATGGAACATACCAACAGACACACAGATTGGCAGGATCATGCGTCAAGCTGCCGGCCATCTTGCGGCAGTCATCTGCCAATACTTGCTATTATCAGCAATACCGTATCGGTCTACCGTATCATATTTTTTTAAATTATCTGCATACTTTAATGTAACTGCTCCTGTGTAACCATTTATTAGAAATATGTTTTCTCTTCTCTCTTAATGATTGCTACTATGAGTGTGCTACGCTATAAATACTACGATTCTTGAAAGGTATACCTAAATAAAACAACCGCTGTCACTCTGACTTGTGCTAGTTGACTGGGCCAGTGCGACTGTTGCAAGATGTCGGCCGCCTTGACGTAGCCGAGCAGTGGCCAACACAGGCGGCAAGTTCTATGGTGTCTACGATAAGGAATTTCTCTGAATTGCAACAAATTGAATTCCACTTGCTGTAATTCCAATTCAACATGCTGTGGAGTGGAGCCAATACACAACATACTCATCTAACCATGGCTTTGTGGACCCCTTCAAGTGTTAAAAAGGCAGACCCTTTTAAAGGCATGCTGGAACAGAAAAGCCCTTCCCAAAGAGAAAGAATTAGGATTGAAGTAAGAAGTCCTATGTAGTCATGTTGATGAAGAGGTACAGTACTAAACACAAGTCTAATCCTGTGCCTGATTTAATAGTTTTAATGACTTTTTGTTGTCGTTTAACAACTTTTTTTTTTTTTTTACTCAACCTTCCCCAGCATTTACCTTTTTTCTATCTTTTATGGGGCGCCTTGTGGCGACCCATCAGCGTTTCTGTTCTGTAACCCTGTACACTGTTTGTCTTATCTTGAACGAGTTTGTGCTGAAAACAAAGTTTTGTTGTACTTGTGCAATGACACTAAAGACCTATCCTATCCTTCTTCTAACAGTACAGTAAGTAAAAGACTAGGGACAATTAGCAGGATTACAATGGAAACGCAAAACACATTTCCACCAAATCTTGTAGATGGTTGACACATGATCCATGCAAAAATATATATATTTTTTTCATTTTGTGAACAGTTCTGACAAGCGTTAGGGGTCGGGAACCTTTTTGGCTAAGAGGGACATGAAAGCCAAATATTTTAAAATGTATTTCCGTGAGAGCCATTTAATATTTTTTTAACACTGAATACAACTAAATGCTTGCATTTTCAAGTAAGACCAACATTTTTAGAATACAATACGTCTCTTATTCTTTTTCATAACATTGTTATTCTAAAGCTAACCAATAATAGATAAAATACCTCTTACTATTATTGTGACTTCTTAAACAGGTGCGGTAGAAAACGGATGGATGGATTAAATTGCGTGACAATGTTTTATATTTTGAACGTTATTTTTAACACTGTGACTTCAAGCGGAATTATTCATTACTTATCGTCTTAAACAATGTCAGCTAAGATTTATCTGAGAGCCAGATTCAGTCATCAAAAGAGCCACATCTGGCTCCAGAGCCATAGGTTCCCTACCCCTGGTATACAGTAGGTGGTCCTCAGGTTCCACATCCACAACACAATAAAATACAAGTCGGAATCCATACCTAAATTACCACCTAAGTCTCTCACTCTGAATGTGCTTCACACAAAGCACATAAAAGACAGTGAGAAAAACTCCGCCACTTACTGGCCATAAACTCATCACTTTTTAATCATTCATGACACAGCTATCAGAAAAGTCTGTCTTACTCTTAGGAGACACAATAAAGAAAAAAAACTTAAGGAATAAGCAAAGTGGTTCTTCCAAATGCAAAGAACACACTGCACACACACATTCTACTGGTTCTTCTGCCACACCTGCTGTAACTACTTCTCCAGCGATGTACGGGTTGACCTAACCATAACATTCATGGAAGCCCTCGTTCGTAACCATGAAACAAGTACCACCTCTAAGTCACAATGACCAATTAACAGTTCGGAGTAAGGCTCGATGATTATGGCAAAAATAATAATTATATATTTTTTGATTGATATTGGAATCACGATTAACAACAACATTCGCAACATTCATTCAATTGAAAACATAAATATTTATTGCACTGCAAAAATGCAACTTTAAATATAATTTAAAAGAACAACGGATATAAATTACTAACAAATAAACAACAAGTAAAATAATATTAGTAACAGTAATAAATTAAAAAGACGATGTAATATAAAAAACATTTTTTTTCATTTTATTTATTCTTTTATTCCGTTTATACCTTTCACATGTACTTTACCACCATAAAGTGTGCACTTTTTATGTCAAATACAACTTTATAAAATGTTTCCTAATGCAAAAAGAAAAAAACTAAACAAATGCAAAAATCCTCACATTTATTGGTGCAATGCATCTTTGGAAACCTTTGACCAATATTTTAAGTCAAAGCATAACCATTTGATAAATGCTATAATATGTGGTTTAAGCACTATACATTATACTTGTGTAAGGTACTTTTTTTTTTGGAAACCTTTATTTTATTGTGCAGTGGGGAAGTGGGTTGTTGTTGGAGACTATGTGAGGCTGATAAAAAAAAGAGACAAAACCTGGTGTCCTGTATATACAAAGATCTTAGATAAGGGGTCTCAAACTTGCGGCCCGTGGGCCAATTGTGTCCCCTGAGACAATATTGTGTGCCCCCCACCTCATTATGAAAATGTAATGTTAGTAGGAGTTGCAAGTTTTATATGAATGGCATTTTACACGGTTGTGTGCTGAGTTGCACGAACCGATGGGGCATATGGCTCTCCGGGCGGATATTGACCAGACTCGATGCAAGCAGTGAAACATTTGTCATTGAGTAAAAGTTACAGCAGCATTGCCATGGAGAGGTTTTTTTCCGTGCCCAGCTGACTGCTTCGTTGGGAAATGGGAGCGCGCTGTGTTAACAACACTTGAAAAAAAAATGTTTGAAGTTCCTGGCCGAGGGGGACTTTATACATGTACATTTCTCTGTCCGACAAAAAAGTAAGGAACTCAATGTAGTCTGCAGTCACAAAGCGACACCTGTCCGTCGGCAATAACAGTCCCCGATAACTTGGACCAATTATAGGGTCACACCATTATTTGTGGGTCAATGTTTGCATTATTTTGCATTGTCTTGCGTGATGAACACGACATATATTTCTATTTGATGTCATTAGTTTTTATTTTCTGTTTCTATGACTACATTTAGAACAGCACAGTGTCATTTCCGCTTCATTTCACACGGCAGATAACACTGGAGCAGTGGCCTTTTTGCACTCACTATCCCGGTACTTTTTAGCATCTACAGATGCCACGCTGTTCATGAAAGACATGAACATCGAGCAAAAAACAAAGAAGACTGCTGCCGGGCTATTATCTGCCGACCGCCCGTGCTACTGTTACAGAAAAAAGAAGCGGAAATGGCGTTCTCCTTGCCTCGGCTAAACACTGCGGTGACACCAAGTGAATCTAAAATACAGTGGGGCAAAAAAGTATTTAGTCAGCCACCGACTGTGCAAGTTCTCCCACTTAAAATGATGACTATGGTCTGTAATTTTCATCATAGGTACACTTCAACTGTGAGAGACAGAATGTGAAAAAAAATCCAGGAATTCACATTGTAGGAATTTTAAAGAATTTATTTGTAAATTATGGTGGAAAATAAGTATTTGGTCAACCATTCAAAGCTCTCACTGATGGAAGGAGGTTTTGGCTCAAAATCTCACGATACATGGCCCTATTCATTCTTTCCTTAACACGTATCAATCGTCCTGTCCCCTTAGCAGAAAAACAGCCCCAAAGCATGATGTGTCCACCCCCATGCTTCACAGTAGGTGTGGTGTTCTTGGGATGCAAGTCAGTATTATTTTTCTTCCAAACACGACGAGGTGAGTTTATACCAAAATGGATACATGGATGATACACACATTTCATCATAGGTACACTTCAACTGTGAGAGACAGAATGTGAAAAAAAATCCAGGAATTCACATTGTAGGAATTTTAAAGAATTTATTTGTAAATTATGGTGGAAAATAAGTATTTGGTCAACCATTCAAAGCTCTCACTGATGGAAGGAGGTTTTGGCTCAAAATCTCACGATACATGGCCCTATTCATTCTTTCCTTAACACGTATGAATCGTCCTGTCCCCTTAGCAGAAAAACAGCCCCAAAGCATGATGTGTCCACCCCCATGCTTCACAGTAGGTGTGGTGTTCTTGGGATGCAAGTCAGTATTATTTTTCTTCCAAACACGACGAGGTGAGTTTATACCAAAATGGATACATGGATGATACAGCAGAGGATTGGGAGAATGTCATGTGGTCAGATGAAACCAAAATAGAACTTTTTGGTATAAACTCAACTCGTCGTGTTTGGAGGAAGAAGAATACTAAAAATAAATATATAATAAATTAATATATAATAAATAAATAATAAATTCTGTAAAATTCCTACAATGTGAATTCCTGGATTTTTTTCCCCACATTCTGTCTCTCACAGTTGAAGTGTACCTGTAATGAAAATTACAGACCTCTGTCATCATTTTAAGTGGGAGAACTTGCACAATCGGTGGCTGACTAAATACTAAATTGCCCCACTGTATATTCCACACCCCAAAAACTATTAGAGTAGTAAAGCATTTACTTATTTTCTTATTAATTTTATCTTACTTTGTGTTTAAAAAAAATATATATATACATTTAAGAAAAAGCTTTTCTTGTGGATAATCTGATGCGGCCCATCCTCACAGACTCTGCCTCCAGCGACCCCCAAGTAAATGGGAGTTTGAGAACGCTGTCTTACATCGATGATGTCGTTCACAACAACATAGGCAGATGAGATGTGTTGTGGGTTTATGGATTGTTTTTGTTAGCTTTAGCTTGGTCGTTTCAAGTGGTCATCTCCACTTTGTTTAGCTCAAGAGAGGGCGGTTGAATGTTTTGGGATAAATGAGCGATACCGGGCACAATATTTACCCAAATAAATGTTTCTTGTTCAGACAATTATAACATTTCACTCAAATTTATGTAAATTCCTTTGATATTCAGCGTTTAACAGCAAATTTTGGTTTGCTGTACGACAGTGTCCGTGGTTATGTTAACACAGAAATCATATGACCTTACTTTTTTTGTTGAGTTTAGTGACTATTAATTAGGCATACTAGTGCTGTGTCAAAAAAGAGTAGCAACCATGGTGAGATCCCAGACTGAGTGGTCTATTTTTGGTCTAATTCATTTCACTGTCACAAGCGCAGGTTTTTGCGTGCAACTTTTTTTGCATTATAATATTTTTATGACTGTGAGAAGCCATGTCGAAATCAAAAGTTCATCAATTGTCCAGCCCTGGTTCAGAGTATGTCATCTGGGCCTTGATCCAGAGCACATTCCGTCCATTGAAGACCTCCCCTGTAGACCAGTGTTAACTGAGCCAAGGCAAATATCTAAGGATAATCTCAAAGCACTTCTTCTGTTGAATGATAACAGACATCAGGTTAATTATGTACCTTCTGCCATCTAGTGGGAGGGCATTTCATTGCTCTGCCTACTAATAAAGGGAAATGGGATAATTGCAGAGGCAGTGCCAAGTGGCTGGGAATCAATGCTGTAGACTGTGTTCACTGATGAAACCCCTTTCATTGTGTCATCAGCTGCACGGTCTGGCGCAGTTTCAAGCATCCTGCAAGTCCAGCAGCCCCAGCATGTCCCGCCAGCAGCAGCAGCTTCAGCTCCACCAGCAGCAGTTGCAGTTAAAGCAGCAGCTCCAGCAGCTCCAGCAACAGCACCACCTGCAGCTGCAGTTCCAACAGCTGGCCCAGCTGGCCCAGGGTCAGCCCGCCTCGGCCGGCGTCGGCTCCACCCCGTCCGCCATGCAGACCCAGAGAGATGGAAAGCTCCTGGAAGTCATCGAGCGCAAGCGCTGCCTCTGCAAGGAGATCAAGGCCCACCGGCGCCCTGACAAAAGCCTGTGCAAGCAGGACAGCATGCCTATCCTCCCTAGCTGGAGACGGACACCCGAGCCGCGCAAGACAGGCACGCCACCTTGCCAGAGGCCGCAGGCCGTCGTTTGGGACACCGCTATCTGATGCAGACCAGCTGAATGTGCTTGTGCTGTTAGACAAGATGGTGGCTGCCTGCATCACTTCCACAAGTTGTGGAGCCAGTCGGACAATTTCAATGTTAACTTGCTATAAAGTCCCTTTCCGTGGGTTCTGATTGCCAATATTGTTACCACTATTAGTACTGAGTGAGGTGAGAATTGCCAAATGTCCTCCTGACTACTTGACACATAGAGTTCTTATTTTTGTCTCTCCAACTCACAGAAAGGAACCAGGCAGAGAAAGAGCTGCTCTGTGGGCGAGTACAGGTTTGGACTCATCGTGAAAGTGTTTTTCCCAGATGTCTCGGTGTCAATAGATTGTCGTCGTGGATGCAAATAATCATTGCCGAGGTGTAAAAGCTACCTACTGTATGTTCGCATAATCTTTGTAAAATCATACTTTTTTTTTTTTTTCAATTTTATAGCAATATGCTCCCAGCGCCGGGGGGGCGACATAACTCCTAGCCTATAAACGTACATATCTTAAGACTTGAATGAGTCATATTTACTACGTCATTTTCTGCATGTCACAATAGACATACAGTGCTGTACAAATGTCGCTGTGCGTGTATAAAGATGTTGTGACACATTTTAGGTACAAAAGGGTAGATAAAGGTCCTCACTGAAGGTACGACTTAAAAGGACCGTGAGTGTTGATCACCTCAAACAGAATGCTGGAACAATCTGCACAACACTTGGGAGAAATCAAACCCTAACGTCCTGTAAATAGTTATGTACAGCTGAATTGAAAATGTAGCAATTATTTCCATTTTCATACTTGTACTCGATACATATGATGTAGCATAATACTGTACAAAATTGTTTGTTTTTTCTAGGAGTATTTTATCTTCTGCTGCAGCCAGTGCCCGCGTTACTTAGAGTTCCGAAAAACCGTAAACTTCCTCGAAAGGAAAGGTACAGTCCAAACGTTTATTTATGCAAGATTCCCTTTAAGATCAGTTGTTTTTTTTCACAATACTGTTTATTTGTGGACAGATTTGAACAGCTTGTCGTCTCGTTGCTGCTATCTTGAACTACTGATGGTGTTCATTCAACTGTACATGTAGGTAACAAGGTTAATATTCTAGTGCTAATTGTCACTTTTTTTCTTTTAACCTCTGAAAGCCACATGCACTGGAGTTTGTACTTTTGAAGAGTAAGACCTACTATAAAAAACAAAGGAAAAAAAAACAAAACACAAGTATTAAGGCGCTTGAATGTCTCTTGGTCGTTGTTGTTCTATGATAGATAGCACCAAAATGTACACACAGTGAGAAAAAGACCTACCTGAGTGTTGGAGAGTCACTGCTCGGCCTTTTTTGTTGGCGTTTCACCTGCGCATGTTTTCTTGTTATTTGACTAATGGGCGGCCATCTTTAAACAAACACAAGCCAGGTTGAAGGAAATGGGCAAGTGCAATGCATGCAGAGACTCTTTACACTCAAAAAAATATCCTCAATATTGTGCCCCGTTTTATTTCAAACACCAATGAATCACCTTACTATGGCTCCTTTTCCAGCGACTGATAACAAACCCTATAGGGATCGGTTCCAAAAATAGTTTACAGAAGCTGTGGGTTTTGTGTGTCTACTAAAAACAGTGGCCGTTATATGAGTGCCATAATGTATTGATATGGTAAGATACGGTGTACCTTGGAAATCACTGTAGTGCTCTATTTGCATTGATATTGTCATTCAAATAAATTTTATATATGAACTTTACAAAACAAACAGGATTTTTTTTAACATATTTTGCAGTGTGTGTGTGCGTGCATGTGTGTGTGTGTGTGTGTGTGTGTGTGTGTGTGTGTGTGTGTGGGGCGCCGCTAGGGATTTTGGGCCCCATGAAAAGAATCTTTACAGCGCCCCCAACACATAATTTCATCATCATTAGGGGCATCTCTGGGCCCCCTTCCATCATGGGCCCCAGAATCCGTCTCCATTACCCCCCCCTTTTCGGCGCCCCTGTGTGTGTGTGTGTGCGTGCGTGCGCAGTGGACATGATGTTCCCCTGCAATGCTGCAGCACATGTTGCAACACTCAAAGCGTCCAAATGAGGGCACACTGTTCACTCTACATGCAGCACTCCATCAATTGAACACTTCCTCCAACAATATAATAGTTTCTTTCATCATTATTTCCTGATAAATAATCCAAAAAAAAAGCACAATGGCTGCCTTTTTCCCCACTAGTAGCCCAATTATAAATGCCAACAAATCACTGCAGTTACACATTTAGGCTTCTATTGAGCTCTCTCCTCCCCCTTCTTCCAGCCTTGAATAATCAAGTCATTATCTGAGGATGAACACTAGAAATATGCTTTTGACAGTTAAATCTCCTATTTCAAGTGAAACTCAAAAAAGGGATCATTTACACGGTGATAATTGATTATTCAGTGTGTTCTGCAGGAAAACTACACTTTTCTCTCTTCCCATCTCATTATTATACAATTTCTAAACTGAATTCATTTTCAATCAGGATTTTTACCTTTTTTTTTTACTTACAAGATAATTTGTTGCCATAGGCAGACTTTACAGGGCTCATTCAAGACTATCAGTTAGCCCAATTATACCCGTATATAGACATCAACCACCAAACCGATAAGCTGTTTTAATGGGGGCGGTTTACTCTGTATTAAATAGAAATCCCACCATCGGGAACAAAATGCTGAATGCGGTGGCGTACTCTCACTGAGTGATGAGTCAAACAAAACTGAAGCATCGACGCCTCATGAAACTAAAGGAGTGATACTGTGTCCCTTGGTGTGTGTATCACTTTAAGAAAAAAACACGTGAATGATACAGTTGCTGCTCATTTAAACATGAAGGCCAAACTGTTTATCAGGAAGCGCTTCTTTTGGCTCACAAGTTACAGCTCGTACTGATAGAAGTCAGAAGAGGGGCTTTATCCATCTAAATGGAACTAAGAAAAATAAAAAAAATCCTACATATGGGATCATTTTTATCTTACAGCGCCAAATAAGGTAACAAGCTACATGTTTCTTATTTCTATCTGTGCAACTATTTGTTGAAAAAATGGAACTAAAAAAATCATCTGCAGGGGAAAGATATAGTATTAGTGTAGTGTAAATACAGGTAGGGAGTGTGCCATACACTCACTAAGGGATCATTTACCCATCACTACTGTCAACACTGGCAAAAATGACCACTAGGGCATTACCAAAATGTAATTTGGTAATGAATGCTTTCCTCAGTATTTGATATAAATGGCATATTAAAACATTTATATCAGCGGTGACTGCTGACTATGGTGGGCCATTTTTATACATGCCTCTAATACAGTTATTAGTTCTCGATGACCTTAAATATATGAGAAGTTTGTAAACATTAGTTTGGAAATCTTCAATAATTGCAGCTGAAATTAAAAAAATATTGTGCAACGGTTTGTTTATTCCAGCAATTAGATTTACAGGGTGAAACTAATATGACATATTTTCTTCACACGCAACTCAATACATTTCCAGCTTTCATTTGATATACATTACACTCGGACCTTGCGGAGAGAATGAGCACGTTCAGTGGAAGGCTCAGACTCCGTAAATGCAACACGGTTCATACCGACAGCCATCAGACTGTATAATGTATATGTTCCTTGACTGCACTTAAATGTGGAATATATGTAGAATATATTTATACTTTTCATATATTATATATAATATATGTAGCTGAGATAGGCGCCAGCGCCCCCCGCGACCCCAAAAGGGAATAAGCGGTAGAAAATGGATGGATGGATGTTATATATTATTTATTATTATTATTGTCTATTGTGAGCGAACTGTGGTGACAGGGATCAATAAAGTACTTTCTGTTCTATTCTATATAATTTTAATGATTGGATGGTTTCTTTTATGAAAACCTCAAATATTTGAGGTTTTCAATAACTGGTCTAAGCCATGATCATCAAAATTATAACAAATGAAGGCGTGACATATTTCACTTTACATGTTTGCATGAGTTTATATTACATACTAGTTTCACATTTGAAGATGAATTGCTGACATGAATTAACTTTTGCATAATATTCACATTTTTTGAGTTTCCCCTGTATAAAATACATGTCGGGAAACTGTTAGGGCTCGGGGTTACTGTCACAATTAGCAAAAAACCATCACAAGGCAAGTTTATATACTAAACTCAGTTTGAAAAAGGTATGCTTTGTTCTGTAATATGTAGTCATCAGTAAACATTAGTTTGAAAATATTCACTCTATTAAATAAAAATTCCATGAATGCTGCGTGTGGTGGGGGCAGTGTCATAAGAAAGTTTATATATTGCAGTTAGTATTGAAATGGTATGCTTTGCTCGGTATTAAAATTAAATTACACATTGAAAAAAGGAAACTAAAGCTGCACTGCTAAACTGGGGCAAAAAAGTATTTAGTCAGCCACCGATTGTGCAAGTTCTCCCACTTAAAATAATAACAGAGGTGTGTAATTTTCAACATATGTACACTTCAACTGTGAGAGACAGAATGTGAAAACAAATCCAGGAATTCACATTGTAGGGATTTTTAAGAATTTATTTGTAAATTATGGTGGAAAATAAGTATTTGGTCAACCATTCAAAGCTCTCACTGACGGAAGGAGGTTTTGGCTCAAAATCTCCCAATACATGGCCCCATTCATTCTTTCCTTAACACGGATCAATCGTCCTGTCCCCTTAGCAGAAAAACAGCCCCAAAGCATAATGTTTCCACCCCCATGCTTCACAGTAGGTCTGGTGTTCTTGGGATGCAACTAAGTATTCTTCTTCCTCCAAACACGACGAGTTGAGTTTATACCAAAAAGTTCTATTTTGGTTTCATCTGACCACATGACATTCTCCCAATCCTCTGCTGTATCATCCATGTATCCATTTTGGTATATTCTGCTATATCGGTCATCAATGACCCCCAAAAATATGAGAAAGGTAAGTATAGTTTTAGTCTCTATTAAATATAAATCAAACGATGCAAAAAGTATAATTGATGGAATATACTGTCACCACTGGCAAAAATGAAAGAGTGGCTACTCTTGAATATGGTGGGGCAGCGCTATACTTGCCCCATATACAGTCATCAGTGAGCTTAAGAAACATGAAAAACAATAGTTTGGAAATTATCTTGTCATTTGTATTTGTATTAAATATAAATGACATGTCTCAAAATATAATATGAAACCAAATTTAGCGATTTATTTAGAAATATTTACTCTGTGTTAAATACAAAATACAATCACCGTTTCAATATGAGTTGGGAAATTGTGTTGGATGTAAATATAAACGGAATACAATGATTTGCAGATCCTTTTCTACCCATATTCAGTTGAATGCACTACAAAGACAAGATATTTGATGTTCAAACTCATAAACTTTATTTTTTTTGCAAATAATAATTAACTTAGAAAATCATGGCTGCAAAACGTGCCAAAGTAGTTGAGAAAGGGCATGTTCACCACTGTGTTAAATCACCCTTTCTTTTAACAACACTCAATAAACGTTTGGGAACTGAAGAAACTAATTGTTGAAGCTTTGGAAGTGGAATTCTTTCCCATTCTTGTTTTATGTAGAGCTTCAATCGTTCAACAGTCCGGGGTCTCCGCTGTCGTAATTAACGCTTCATAATGCGCCACACATTTTCCATGGGGGACAGGTCTGGACTGCAGGCGGGCCAGGAAAGTACCCGCACTCTTTTTTTACGAAGCCACGCAGTTTTAACACGTGCTTAATGTGGCTTGGCATTGTCTTGCTGAAATAAGCAGGGGCGTCCATGAAGAAGATGGCGCTTGGATAGCAGCATATGTTGTTCCAAAACCTGTATGTACCTTTCAGCATTAATGGTGCCTTCACAGATGTGTAAGTTACCCATGCCTTGGGCACTAATGCACCCCCATACATCACAGATGCTGGCTTTTGAACTTTGCGTCAATAACAGTCTGGGTGGTTCGCTTCCCCTTTGGTCCGGATGACACAATGTCGAATATTTCCAAAAACGATTTGAAATGTGGACTCGTCAGACCACAGAACACTTTTCCACTTTGCATCAGTCCATCTTAGATGAACTCAGGCCCAGAGAAGCCAGCGGCATTTCTGAATGTTGTTGATAAATGGCTTTCGCTTTGCATAGTAGAGCTTTAACTTGCACTTACAGATGTAGCAACAAACTGTATTTACTGGCAGCGGTTTTTACGAAGTGTTCCTTAGCCCATGTGGTGATATCCTTTCGAGATTGATGTCGGTTTTTTATACAGTGCCGTCTGAGGGATCGAAAGTCACAGTCATTCAATGTTGGTTTCCGGCCATGCAGCTTACGTGGAGTGATTTCTGCAGATTCTCTGAACCTTTTGATGATATTATGGACCGTAGATGTTGAAATCCCAAAATTTCTTGCAATTGCACTTTGAGAAACGTTGTTCTTAAACTATTTGACTATTTGCTCACGCAGTTGTGGACAAAGGGGTGTACCTTGCCCCATCCTTTGTTGTGAAAGACTAAACATTTTTTGGGAAGTTGTTTTTATAACCAATCATGGCACCCACCTGTTCCCAATCAGCCTGCACACCTGTGGGATGTTCCAAATAAGGGTTTGATGAGCATTCCTCAACTTTATCAGTATTTATTGCCATCTTTCCCAACTTCTTTGTCACGTGTTGCTGGCATCAAATTGTAAAGTTAATGATTATTTGCAAAAAAAAAAGGTTATCAGTTTGAACATCAAATATGTTGTCTTTGTAGCATATTCAACTGAATAAGGGTTGGAAATGATTTGCAAAGCATTGTATTCCATTTATATTTACATCTAACACAATTTCCCAACTCATATGGAAACGGGTTTTGTACATATGGAAAAATAGGCACCAGTGACATAAAGGGGAACAGCTCTTTTTTTGGAATTTTGCCTATCATTCACAATCGTTATGAAAATAAAGAACACAGGTCTTTTTTTAATATTAGGATTTTAAAGATGATACTAAAAAAACGCTTGGGAGATGGGGCTAATGGGGGTCACCATTGTAACATTCAAAGCCCTCTAAGAAAACATCAAAACCCTTCAACGTTTTAAATATACACACTGTAAGTCTATATATAATGTAGTAACAGACACATTCATAACAATATGTTATATGTTCAATATTTACCGTATTTTGATCATTTTAATGACTTCTTCCGTGCATTTATTTCCGTTTCCATAGCAGCAGACATCTGAGTTCCAGCAACAAATGTGTGTTCCTACTTCCTGTTACAAACCGCTCGTGTGTGTTCTAATCATGGCAGGCTTGGAAATAAACAACGAGGACGAGTATTTTTGGACAGATGAGGATTTACAACCTTATATTTTTGAAGCTGGACCTAAGAGACAACTGTCCATCGAGTGAGTCACACTTTATATTGATCATGATACACACAGCACGTCATGCATGTCATTACATGTTATCACAACTACAGTACATACGCTGTCTGGCTAGCTGTGTAAAAAGTAAACATGAAATGCGGGCTAATACTTTACAGATACTGTAATATGAGGGTTATCGTTTTTCAGTCAGTACTAATTGGTGTCATATCACATTGTGTTGTCCATTACAAACTCAATCGCGTTCTGTGTTGAGGTAAAAGCTAGCTTATCTCTTGCCGTAGTTAGCTTCTACTCCGATGTTTTACTACGATAGAAAAATAGTTCCTCAGTGATCACTCTTACAATAACAATGTTGTTACAGCTTGGTTATTACACAGGTTACGGAACATAAATGAAGTATTGGTGGCGCCAATACTTTGAAAGCATTTTTAAAGTGTAGAATCGATACCTGCCATTAGCTGGATTGCGAGCTACCAAGAACGAGCTGATTAGTACATGTTAGAATGCAAAAAAACAACATTTTGTCTTCTTGTCTCACATAATGATTGTGAACGATGGGCAAAATAAACAAAAAAGTGCAGTTAGGAATAAGTTAACTTATATAATGGAGGCTTTATTCTTTAATAAATATACATTTCATATTGGAATGGAAGCAGAACATTGGCCCTAATGTAAAGAAACACCATAGACCAGGGGTGCCCACACTTTTTCTGCAGGCGAGCTACTTTTCAATTGACCAACTCGAGGGGATCTACCTCATTTATATATATCATTTATATTTATTTTTTTAAGAAAGAGGCATTTTTGTAAACAAGTTAAATGTGTTTAATGATAATACAAACATGTGTAACACATATAGATGTCTTTCTTTCACAAAGACAAGAATATAAATTGGTGTATTACCTGATTCTGATGACTAGCATTGATTGGAATCAGACAGTAATGATGATAACGCCCACATTTTCAAATGGAGGAGAAAAAAAGTTGTCCTTTCTGTACAATACCACATGAAAGTGGTTGGTTTTTGGCATCTAATTCATCCAGCTTCCATACACTTTACAAGAAAAACATTGGCGGCAAATTCCGTAGCTTGCTTGATTGACATTCACGGCACCCGAGTGTCTTGTGAGATGACGCTGGCTGCTGCCAGTTCATTATTATGAAAAAATGACAGAGAGGAAGGCGAGAAACACTTTTTATTTCAACAGACTTTCGCGCCGTCCCTTCCGTCAAAACTCTAAAGGCCGACTGCACATTTCCTATCTTCACAATAAAAGCCCTGCATCATGCTGCCTGCGCTAAGAAAATAAGAGTCTCGGAAAGCTGGCGCGCACAAGTGATGTGCACGCCAGCTTTCTGAGGGATCGCTCGTGCACGCCAGTTTTCCGAGACTTTGTATTTAGTTAGCGCAGGCAGCATGAAGCAGGGCTTTTATTGTGAAGATAAGAAATGTGCAGTCGGCCTTTAGAGTTTTGACGGAAGGAACGGCGCGAGAGTCTGTTGAAATAAAAAGTGTTTCTCGCCTTCCTCTCGGTCATATTTTCATAATAATGATCTTGCAGCAGCCAGCGTCATCTCACAAGACCCTCCGGTACCGTGAATGTCATTTAAGGGACGTTTTGGTGAAGATTGATGATCACTAATTTTTAGGTCTATTTTTTTTTAAAGCCTGGCTGGAGATCGACTGACACACCCCCCGCGGTCGACTGGTAGCTCGCGATCGACGTAATGGGCACCCCTGCCATAGACAATAGAAATTAATATATAAAGATTAATTAAAGGCCTACTGAAACCCACTACTACCGACCACGCAGTCTGATAGTTTATATATCAATGATGAAATATTAACATTGCAACACATGCTAATACGGCCGGTTTAGTTGACTAAATTGCAATTTTAAATTTCCCGCGGAGTTTCTTGTTGAAAACGTCGGGGAATGATGACGCGTGCGCGTGACATCACGGACTGTCAGGAAATATTAGCTCAGCACCAGTTATGGCTAAAAGTTGTTTCTTTTCATCGCATAATTACACAGTAATTTGGACCTCTGTGTTGTTGAATCTTTTGCAATTTGTTCAATTAATAATGGAGACTATAAAGAACAATGCTGTTGGTGGAAAGTGGTGTATTGCAGCTGTCTTTAGCACCAAGACACAGCCAGTGTTTCTTTGTTTTTAACACAGAGCAGTCAAGCGAACATGTTTCTCTACGTCAACCAGCATGTTTTTGGATGGGGAAATTGTGATATATATCTTACCGGAGACATCATTGGATTATTCGTCCTCCTGCAGTAGCTGTTTGAAAGGCAGCTGTGAGCTTGGCTCCTCGGCTTCTCTCTGAGACACTGCGTGTTCACCGCAGCCATCCGACCTCGAGGTAAGTCTTTACAATCTCACTAAAACACTATTAAAACAAAAAGCAGATAAGGAATCTTCCAGAATTATCCTAGTAAATATGTCTAATTACATCTGAAACGCTCACACTGCCGCCGACCAAGGCCGTCGCTTTATATTTTATTTTATTTTATTTTATTTTTTCTAGTCCTTCTCTATCAATATCCTCATCCACAAATCTTTAATCCTCGCTCAAATTAATGGGGGAAATTGTCGTTTTCTCGGTCCGAATAGCTCTTGCTGCTGGAGGCTCACATTAAAAACAATGTGAGGACGTGAGGAGCCCTCACCCTTGTGATGTCATCGTCTGCGACTTCCGGTAAAGGCAAGGCTTTTTTTTAGCACCAAAAGTTGCGAACTTAATCGTCGATGCTCTCTACTAAATCCTTTCAGCAAAAATATGGCAATATCGCGAAATGATCAAGTATGACACATAGAATGGACCTGCTATCCCCGTTTGAATAAGAAAATCTCATTTCAGTAGGCCTTTTTGCTGAAAGGATTTAGTAGAGAACATCGACGATAAAGTTCTCAACTTTTGGTCGCTAACAGAAAAGCCCTGCCTTTACCGGAAGTCGCAGACGATGACGTCACCCAGTGATGGCTCCTCACATCCTCACATTGTTTTTAATGGGAGCCTCCAACAAAAAGAGCTATTCAGACCGAGAAAACGACAATTTCCCCATTAATTTGAGCGAGGATGAAAGATTTGTGTTTGAGGATATTGATAGCGACGGACTAGAAAAAAAAGAAAAAAAAAGAATCAAGTTTTAAAAAAAACAAAAACGTGATTGCATTGGGACGGATTCAGATGTTTTTAGACACATTTACTAGGATAATTCTGGGAAATCCCTTATCTTTCTATTGTGTTGCTAGTGTTTCAGTGAGTTAAATAGTACCTGATAATCGGAAGGTTGTATCCACGGGTTTGTTGACGCCAGTGTCTGATGGAAGTCGACGGCAGCTGTACGGATGGCACAAGCTCAGCTGATCTCCGGTAAGTGGCGACTTTTTACCACAATTTTCTCACCGAAAACTGCTGGTTGACAAGTGGTTGGGATCCATGTTCGCTTGACCGCTCTGATCCATACTAAAGTTTCACCTCCGGGAATTTTAAACAAAGAATCACCGTGTGTTTGTGTGGCTAAAGGCTAAAGCTTCCCAACTCCATCTTTCTACTTTGACTCCTCCATTATTAATTGAACAAATTGCAAGAGATTCAGCAACACAGATGTCCAAAATACTGTGTAATTATGCGGTTAAAGCAGATGACTTTTAGCTGTGTGTGTGCGCAGCGCTAATATTTCCAAACAGTCCGTGACGTCACACGTACATGTCAGCATTCCGCGATGTTTTCAACAGGAAACTTCGCGGGAAATTTAAAACTGTAATTTAGTAAACTAAAAAGGCCGTATTGGCATGTGTTGCAATGTTAATATTTCATCATTGATATATAAACTATCAGGTGGGTAGTAGTGGGTTTCAGTAGGCCTTTAAAGGCCTACTGATACCGTGTACGCAAGACGTCACGGGTTTTTAGGAAGTATGAGCGCTGCACACACACACAGCTAAAAGTCGTCTGCTTTAACGGCATAATTACACAGTATTTTGGAGATCTGTGTTGCTGAATCTTTTGCAATTTGTTCAATTAATATTGGAGAAGTCACAGTAGAAAGATGGAGTTGGGAAGCTTTAGCCTTTAGCCACACAAACACACGGTGATTCCGTGTTTAAAATTCCTGGAGTGCATAGCGCGGTCAAGCGAACATGGATCCCGACCACTTGTCAATCAGCAGGTTTCGTTGAGAAAATTGTGGTAAGAAGTCGCTTCTTACCGGAGAAAAGCTGAGCTTGTGCCGTCCATAGCTGCCGTCGACTTCCCTGAGACACTGCGCGTCAACACCCGTGGAGACACACCTCTGACTATCAGGTAATATTTAACTCACTAAAACACAAGCAACACAATAGAAAGATAAGGGATTTCCCAGAATTATCCTAGTAAATGTGTCTAAAACATCGGAATCCGTCCCAATGCAATCGCATTTTTTTTTTCTAGTCTGTCGCTATCAATATCCTCAAACACAAATCTTTCATCCTCGCTCAAACTAATGGGGAAATTGTCGTTTTCTCGGTCTGAATAGCACTTTTTGTTGGAGGCCCCCATTAAAATCAATGTGAATATGTGAGGAGCCATCAAATATGTGATGTCATCGTCTGCGACTTCCGGTAGAGGCAGGGCATTTCTCTTAGCATCGAAAGTTGCAAACTTTATCGTGGATGTTCTCTACTAAATCCTTTCGGCAAAAATATGGCAATATCTCCAAATGATCAAGAATGGACCTGCTATCCCCGTTTGAATAAGAAAATCTCATTTCAGTAAGCCTTTAACTTTCATTTGGACAATACAAAACACGCACACAGAGCTAGATTGGAAATGTATACAATACACCTTTTGAGTAGTTCAATGTGTGTATCGTCATTTATTTATAGTGGGGGAAAAAACACATTTTGAATTTTATTTTTAGAGTTTTAACAAGCAGAAGGAAGCGATTCGGTGTTACATGAGATCATTTCCCTTCTTTTAACATGATGACGTACGAACCAATCAATGAGGCCGTTACAGAACACCCTGCGATTCCAGGCTTAGGGTTGACGCTGCGGGCCGGTGAAGAGGAGTAGGAGGAAGAGGAGGGGTGGTGGAAGGGAGTGGGGGGCAGACGATTGGCTGCGGCTGCAGCAGAGGGAGGGAACCAGTGAGGGGGGGGGGGGGGGAACAGCCTGATGGAAAGCGGATGGAGCTTGCGAGAGGGCGGGGGTGCGCTTTACCGCAGTATCACTACATTTCTGCAGCACTCATCAAAACTCTGCGGCATGAAGACAAGAGCCGAGGGGAGGGCACTCACTCGGACCGGGCTACCTCTTACTTTTAGTCTGCCTTTCTCCATCCTTACATAGGCTTCTCTTTTATGTTCCATCACTGCTAGATAAAAAAGGACTCCCTTCTCCCTCTCTCTTTCTCATCTGCCTTAGGTTACATTTATTGCAGGGTTTTTTGTTTTTTTTTCTCAGGGAGGCTTATCTTGTATGACAAAATGGCAAAGGATGGAGAAAAAAGCGAGTGGAAGGAGTTTATATGGAACCCCAGGACGAGGGAGTTTCTGGGCAGGACGGCCAGCAGCTGGGGTGAGTACAGTATCTGTCTACTGTATGTCTGCTGTAACAATCGAGCATTTTAACATCTTCTCTGTCATTGCCTCAATGCGACACCTCGTCTTGCAGATATTATCCCTCCCTCGCCGGCTTTATTTATTTATTTATGAATTCATGGCACCGTTTCCATTGCGCAATGCGCTCAGCATAAGGGTGGAGGCCCATGGCGCTACATGTTACAATATTCATCCAGTGAGGCTTGATGCAAAGAGTCATCCTCCATTGAGGGAAGACTCCGACAAGTTGGACACACTGATGTTATTCATTTCTGTAACAATAAGAAGTCCCGGTACTGTACTGCTGCACCAAGAGGACACTAGAATGTTATAATCTGGTAAAGCCGAGGGTCAAATGCTATTTGTATCACCTCCACCCTGGCCCAGCCCATTGTGAATAATGAGGGATTTCAACCCTAATCTAATGACTGCACTGGCTCCTGTAAAAGCAGCATTTTAGGGTTTCTTTTGAAACATTTGAAGTCCCACGTTGAGAGTTGTGGTGATTCCTTGCAGAGAAGCCACTACGAGCACTATTATTATTGCAGGAATGATGGACGCTAGCTTCCGTTCTGTCACAATCCTCGGCGCTGTGCTAGTTAATCCAGCTCAGTGTGTCCCAGGTGCTTTTAAGGTCTGGTGGCCTTTTTAAGCCGTGCTCTCTTAAGGCCGCCTAATTGGGCTATTTCTGTAACAAGCTACTATACTGTACATGGCGCACAGCAAGACTTTCCAGCTTATTGCATGCTCCTAACCAAATGTGCTTTCTCCACTGTGTCTGTTCTTTACAGGACAAGCAGTGGTGCTTTTAGATTACCGTATTTGTCGGACTATAAATCGCAGTTTTTTTCATAGTTTGGCCAGGGGTGCGACTTACACCCAAGAGCGATTGATGTGTGAAATTATTAACACATTACCGTAAAATATCAAATAATATTATTTAGCTCATTCACGTAAGAGACTAGACGTATAAGATTTAATGGAATTTAGCGATTAGGAGTGACATATTGTTTGGTAAACGTATAGCATGTTCTATATGTTATAGTTATTTGAATGACTCTTACCATAATATGTTACATTAACATATCAGGCACGTTCTCAGTTGGTTATTTATGCGTCATATAATGTACACTTATTCAGCCTGTTGTTCACTAATCTTTTATTTATTTTAAATTGCCTTTCAAATGTCTATTCTTGGTGTTGGGTTTTATCAAATACATTTCCCACAAAAATGCGACTTATACTCCAGTACGACCGATATGTTTTTTTCCTTCTTTATTACGCATTTTCGGCAGGTGCGACTTATACTCCGGAGCGACTTACTCCGAAAAATACGGTAATATTTATTCATACTTGGCGCTCATTTGAATATACAGCCGGCACCCTTAATATTGCTAGTTTCAACATAGACCACTATGTCACTCAAGAGCTGATCAGCACTAACGCAAGGCATGCTGGGAAGCCCATGCAAATGGCATGTTACGGTATTCCAAATATAAGGCTCAGAGGCCAGATCTGCTCCGCCACATCATTTTATGTGGCCTGCCACACAATTTAACATGGTCCGCAACATTGTTTAATTTGGCCCGCCACGTCGTTTAAAGTGCCTTGCCATATCATTAAATGCAGCCCAACACATCTTTTACTGCGATCGACCGCCTCATTTAAACTGGCCCGCCACATCACTTTTTATTTGGTCTGCCACATCATTTAATTGGGTCCACAATGTCGGTTAATGTGGTCCACTACGTGATTTAAACTAACCCACAAATCATTGTATTTGGTCCGCCATGTCATTTATATTGATCCATCACGTCCGTTAATGTGGTCCCCCATAATATTTAAAGAAGACTGCCATTTCATAAAATGCAGCCTGCATTGATTGATTGATTGATACTTTTATTAGAAGATTGCACAGTTCAGTACATATTCCGTACAATTGACCACTAAATGGTAACACCCGAATAAGTTTTTCAACTTGTTTAAGTCGGGGTCCACGTTAATCAATTCATGGTAGTTCATTTAGTGCAATCCACCACATAATTTTATTTGTTCCACCTTGTTGTCTAATTTGGCCCGCTACATCGTTGAATTTGGCCCACCACATCATTAAAATCAGCCCGCCACATCATTTAGTGTGATCCGCTGCGTCATTTAATCTGGCTGGCCACATCATTTTATTTTGGTCCGCCGCATCATTTATTGTGGTCCGCCGCTCATTTATTGTGGTCCGCCAGGTGATTTAATGTGGCCCACCATAACATTTGGTGAGATCCGCCACATCATTTAATGTGGACAAAGTTATCCAACAGTCTGTAAGTAAAAAATATAATAATAAAAACAGTTTATTTTGTAACAAGGCTATTACTGTGTACAATGATTTATGTAACTTCAGTTACAAGAGGCCCTCTGAAGATAGTCATAATTGCGATGCGGCCCTCAATATAAACAAGTTTGACAGGCCTGCACTCCAATGTTAAAAAAAAAAAAATTACAAAAACGAGTTTGTATGAAGCTATGTAATCACTATATGTACAAAACCCAAAATCAGTAAAGTTGGTACGTTGTGTAAATCGTAAAAAAAAAACAGAATACAATGATTTGCAGATTATTTTCAAACTACCGGTATATTCAATTGAATAGACTGCAAAGACAAGATATTTATTTTATTTATATGTATAATAAAATAAATATGTATAGCTGGAATTCACTGAAACTCAAGTATTTCATACATACAGTATATATATATATGTAATATATATGAAATACTCGAGTTGGTGAATTATACTCCTCCCCTCTTAACCACGCCCCCCACCCAAACCACGCCTCCGCCCCACCCCCGACCACGCCTACCACCCCTCACCTCCTGAAATCGGAGGTCTCAAGGTTGGCAAGTAGGGTTTAAGGACAACATTTCTTAATGAGGTATTACCAGGAATTTAGGGATTTCACCATCAACAACATGTAACATCATCAAAAGGTTCAGAGAATCTGGAGAAAATCATTGCACGGCCGAAAACCATTGAATGCCCGTGACCTTTGATCCCAAAGGCAGTACTGCAACAAAATTAGTGTGTAAAGGATATCACCACATGGGCTCAGGAACATTTCAGAAAAGCACTGTCAGTAACTACAGTTTATGGCTAAATCTGTAAGTGCAAGTTAAAACCCTACTATGCAAAGAGAAATCCATTAATCAACAACACCCAGAAACTCCGCCGGCTTTGTTGGGCCTGAGCTCATGTAAGATGGACTGATGCAAAGTTTCATCATTGTTTTTGGAAACTGTGGACATTGTGTCCTCCGAACCAAAGACAAAAAGAACCATACGGACTGCAAAGTTCAAAAGCCAGTATCTGTGATGGTATGGGGGTGTATTAGTGCCCAAGGCATCTGTGAAGGCACCATTAATGCTGAAATGTAAATACAGGTTTTGGATGTTTCCATCCAAGCAAGGTTTTTTTCCATGGACGCCCCTGCTTATTTCAATGCAAAGTCACATTCTGCACGTGTTACAACAGTGTGGCTTCGTAATAAAAGAGTGCGGGTACTAACTGGCCTGCCTGTAGTCCAGACTGGCCTCCCATTGAAACTGTGTGGCGCAATATGAAGCCTAAAGTACAACAACGGAGACCCCGAACTGTTGAATGGGAAATGATTCCACCTGAACAGCTTCAAAAATTGGTCTCCTCATTTCCCAAACGTTAACTGTGTGTTGTTAAAAGGAAAGGTGATGTGACACAGTGGTAAAAATTCCCCTGTGACAACTTTTTTGCAATATGTTGCTGCCATTAAATTCTAAGTTGATGATTATTTGCAAGAAAAAAAATTACTTTCTCAGTTCGAACATTAAATATCTTGTGTTTGCAGTGTATTAAATTGAATGTAGGTTGAAAAGGATTTGCATATCATTGTATTCTGTTTTTATTTAGGATTTACACAACGTGCCAACTTCAGTAGTTTTGGGTTTTGTACACAATATTGTAAGGTGGGCAAGTGTTGCCGTTACCCAGCAGCATGCCTCCATGTCAAAGGTGTTGTGCCCAGTGCGCCCTAAAAGGTAAAAATGATGTAATATTTTTAGTTTGGAACATACTTAACAGGTTACTTTAAGGAATATGCACAACTCAACATAGCTAATTTAACCCCAACCCTTATAGAACATGTACTGCATGCAACACTAAAACATTAAAAAAAAAACTGCAAATGTGCTATATGGACCCAATTAAGGATTTTTTTTTAGGTTTTATTATTTCCTTATGTGTTGTGTTGCTCCTCACTACACAAAACAGAGCGGGCAAGGACCAAAAAAAAAATAATGCAGTTCTTCCTAAACGCACCTCAAAGCTGTCACTGTCTTTGATCACCAAATTCAATAGCCGCTGATTCATTCGAAAGAACCGGACAAAAAAACTAAACCAACCCTGTGTTGTTCGCTTTCAATCGCCGACTGAAAAGTAGACCCTTTGCTATCTTTTTATTGACTGTAAACCCAACACCCTCTCTACTGGGGGGGATCAGACACCTGAGCCACACATGCAGTCTCCCTGGGGTGGTATCATATTTATGTTTATCACCACTGAATGACAGCAAATCACTTAAATACGTAGTCTCACTCCTTGTTTATATTTAATGAGTCAGTTGTCTGAGCCAAAATGCACGAGCCATTCAATACATGAACTGCCCCCGTGCAAATAATTCAACGTGCAATCTGATATATATCTATCCATCCATCCATTTACCTAAATGGATAAATAGATGATACAGCAGAAGATTGGGAGAATGTCATGTGGTCAGATGTAACCAAAATAGAACTTTTTGGTATAAACTCAACTCGTCGTGTTTGGAAGAAAAATAATACTGACTTGCATCCCAAGAACACCATACCTACTGTGAAGCATGGGGGTGGAAACATCATGCTTTGGGGTTGTTTTTCTGCTAAGGGGACAGGACGAGTGATCCGTGTTAAGGAAAGAATGAATGGGGCCATGTATCGTGAGATTTTGAGCCAAAACCTCCTTCCATCAGTGAGAGCTTTGAATGGTTGACCAAATACTTATTTTCCACCCTAATTTATAAAGAAATTCTTAAAAATTCCTACCATGTGAATTCCTGGATTTTGATTTTTCACATTCTGTCTCTCACTGTTGAAGTGTACCTATGATGAAAATTACAGACCTCTGTCATCATTTTAAGTGGGAGAACTTGCACAATCGGTGGCTGACTAAATACTTTTTTGCTGCACTGTATATATATATATATATATATATATATATATATCCATCCATCTCTTTTCTACCGCTTATTCCCTTTGGGGTCGCGGGGGGCGCTGGTTCCTATCTCAGCTACAATCGGGCGGAAGGCGGTGTACACCCTGGACAAGTCCCCACCTCATTACAGTATATATATATATATATATATATATATGTATATGTATGTATATGTATATATATATGTATGTATATATATATATTTATGTATATATGTATATATGTATGTATATATGTCTATGTATATATGTGTATATATATGTATGTATGTATATAAATGTACATATATATGTATGTATATGTATGTATATATATATGTGTATATATGTATGTATATATGTATATATGTATGTATATATGTGTATATATATGTATGTATGTATATAAATGTACATATATATATGTATATATATGTATGTATATATATGTGTATATATATGTATGTATATATGTATGTATCCATCCATTTTCTACCGCTTATTCCCTTTCGGGGTCGCGGGGGGCGCTGGCGCCTATCTCAGCTACAATCGGGCGGAAGGCAGGGTACACCCTGGACAAGTCGCCACCTCATCGCAGGGCCAACACAGATAGACAGACAACATTCACACTCACATTCACACACAAGGGCCAATTTAGTGTTGCCAATTAACCTATCCCCAGGTGCATGTCTTTGGAAGTGGGAGGAAGCCGGAGTACCCGGGGGAAACCCACGCATTCACGGGGAGAACATGCAAACTCCACACAGAAAGATCCCGAGCCTGGATTTGAACCCAGGACTGCAGGAACTTAGTATTGTGAGGCAGACGCACTAACCCCTCTGCCACCGTGAAGAGGGGTTAGTGCGTCTGCACTATATACATATATATATATACATATATATATATGTATATATATATATATATATATATATATATATATATGTATGTATATATATGTATATATATATATATATATATATATGTATGTATGTATATATATATATATATATATATATATATATATATATATATATATATATATATATATATATATATATATATATATACATACATACATATATATATATATATATATATACATATATATACATACCCCCGTGGAGCGTCTTCCGCTCAACATTGTCTTGTTGTGGATTCCGGTGAAGCGATGCAGATGCAGATGCAGCTTTCACGCTGGGGGGCCATCCAGCAGAGGCACAAGGGTCAGGGCGCTCAGCTGCTACCCTGCACAGGCCCCAGGTGTTGATGCCGAAAATGGGGGATGTGTCATCTAATAAGGTAGAAACACATATAACATATAAGTGGAGATTGTTGAATTTGGATTACATTGAATCAAACTTTTTCCAGTGAGGGTCGCATATAAAAATTTGAAGAGTGAGTGGGCCACTTTGATAGTTTGTGCTTTTGTAGATGCCAAAAACAATGCGATGTGGGTCAACATCACGCTATCTGAACAAAACGTTGGCATCTTAACTTTGTGTTACACTGTAGGTGATAAAGCAAGTTATGTAATAATAATCCATCAGTCCACCCATTTTCTATCACGCATCATTATTATGTCACTGGTGAGCTGTATCCTATCCCAGCTGACTTCAGGCATGAGGCAGGATACATAGATACAGTGCATCCAGTCAGTATTCACAGCGCTAAACATTTTCCACATTGTGTTTTGTTACAGCTGTATTCCAAAATGGGATACATTCATTTGTGTCCTCAAACTTTCTACACACATTGCTCAATAAAAGTAAAATAATAATAATAATAATAATTAAATTAAAAAAATACATGTATATAAGTCTTTAGACTCTTGGCTCAATACTTTGTTGATGTGCCTTTGGCAGCACTAAAAACTTCAAGTTTTTTTTTATACAATGCCACAAACTTTGCACACCTATCTTTGGGCAGTTTTGCCCATTATTCTTTGCTGCACTTCTCAAGCGCCATCAAGTTGAATGAAAAGCGTTGGTTTTCGTACAGTGTCTCTGTACATTGCTGTATTCATAATTCCCTCTATCTGACTAGTCTCCCAGTTGCTGCCATTAAAAAACATCCCCACAGCATGATGCTGCCACCACCACGCTTCATTGTAGGGATAGTATTGGCCTGGTGATGAGTGGTGCCTGGTTTCTTCCAAACATGATGCCTGGCATTCACGCCAAATAGTTCAATCTTTGTATCGTCGGACCAGATTATTTTGTTTCTCATGTTCTGAGAGTCTTTCAAGAGCAAGTTGACAAACTTTTTACAAAGAAAAGGCTTCTGTCTGACCACTATACCATCCAGGATTGCTGCCGAGATGGTTGTCCTTCTTGTAGGTTCTCCTCTCTCCACAGAGGAAAGCTGTAGCTCTGTCAGGGTGACCATCAGGTTCTTGGTCATCTCTCGGACGAGACTAAGACGAATACAGAGACATCCTGGAAAAACAACACTTCTCATACAACCTGATGGAGCTTAAGAGACGCTGCAAAGACAAATGGGCAAAGAGGATTGGAAGAAACTTCCCAAAAATAGGTGTGCCAAGCTAGTGGCGTCATATTCAAAAACATTTGAGGCTGTATTTACAACCAAAGGTGCCTCAACAATCTATTGAGCAAAGGCTGCAAATACTTATGTAAATGTAATGTTTTTTTTGGTTTTGTTTTAATTTGCTTTGGAAAAAAATAAACTTTAACGTTATTATGTGGTATTGTCTTCAGAACTTTGAGGACAAAACTTAATTAGTTCCATTCTGGAAAAAGACTGTATCATAACAAAATGTGGAAAAAGTGAAGCGCCGAATGCACTGTATATAAGAAATAATAATGTACAAAAAACTGTACTGCTTGTGCAAGAATTTCAACGGGAACTCAGCTGAACCCCCTTAAACCTGTTTGGCACTGCATGGTGAAAAATAAAACAAAATCTACAAAATAGTAAATTAAAAAAAGGAATGCTGAAAAAAAGAGTTGATAATAATAATATGATATCAATAGTATAGTTTTCAGTAACAATTAGGGGTGCTAAAACAATCTAAATCCAAATCTCAATGTATATTTAATTCAATTTCTAATTTTTAAGAATCGATTAAAAAAAAAAGAGTATATAGAGTATATATTAGGGGTGTGGGAATACGAATCGCGAATCTCACATTGTGCGATTCAGAATCGATTCTCTTTTTTTTTTAAATCGATTCATTTATTTATTTATTTTTTTTATCAATCCAACAAAACAATACACAGGAATACCATAACAATGCAATCCAATTCCAAAACCAAACCTGACCCAGCAACACTCAAAACCGCAATACACAGAGCAATTGAGGAGAAACAAACACGACACAGAACAAACCAAAAGTAGTGAAACAAAAATTAATATTATCAACAACAGTATCAATATTAGTTATAATTTTAGCATAGCAGTGATTAAAAATCCCTCATTGACATTATCAATAGACATTTATAAAAAAAAAAAAGAACAATAGTGTCACAGTGGCTTACACTTGCATCGCATCTCATAAGCTTGACAACACACTGTGTCCAATATTTTCACAAAGATAAAATAAGTCGTATTTTTGGTTCGTTTTACATTATTGCAATCAGTTGATAAAACATTGTCCTTTACAATTATGAAAAGCTTTTTTTTTTTTTAAATCTACTACTCTGCTGGCATGTCAGCAGACTGGGGTAGATCCTGTTAAAATCCTATGTATTAAATAAATACAGAATCGTTTTGAATCGGAAAAATATCGTTTTTGAATCGAGAATCGCGTTGAATCGAAAAAAATCGATATATAATCGAATCGCGACCCCAAGAATCGATATTGAATCGAATCGTGGGACACCCAAAGATTCGTAGCCCTTAGAGTTCATTTCAATATATATATATATTTTTACATTTAATGATAATGGATTAAAAACCTGGCAGGTCAGTCGCCAGATTTTTACCATAAAATATAATGTAGGTTTTTTTCAAGCATCCATCCATTTTCTACCGCTTGTCCCTTTCGGGGTCTCGGTGGGTGTTGGAGCCTATTTCAGCTGCATTCGGGCATCCATCCATCCATTTTCTACCGCTAACCCTCCCTCCACCGTGCTGCCCTGCATTCGGGCATATTACTGTAAAATTGAAAAACAGTACCACTGTTGTTTACAGTAAAATTCTGGAAATTAAGCTGCCAGGTTTTTTTTAGCCGTACAATCTACAAACCCCATTTCCATATGAGTTGGGAAATTGTGTTAGATGTAAATATTAACGGAATACAATGATGTGCAAATTCTTTTCAACCCATATTCAATTGAATGCACTACAAAGACAAGATATTTGATGTTCAAACTCATAAACTTTATTTTTTTTTTGCAAATAATAATTAACTTAGAATTTCTTGGCTGCAACAAGTGCCAAAGTAGTTGGGAAAGGACATGTTCACCACTGTGTTACATCACCTTTTCTTTTAACAACACTTAATAAAGGTTTGGGAACTGAGGAAACTAATTGTTGAAGATTTGAAAGTGGAATTATTTCCCATTCTTGATTGATGTAGAGCAGGGGTGGGCATTACGTCGATCGCAATCGACTGGTCGATCTCGGAGGGTGTGTCAGTCGATCTCAAGCCAGGCATTAAAAAATATACATAAAAATGAGCAATCATCAATCATACCAAGACTTCACTTTCGTCAGTTGTTTGACATTCTCGGCACCCGAGGATCTTGTGAGATGACGCTGGCTGCTGCGAGCTCATATTTAAGAAAAAAATCACTAACAGGGCGGACGCAGAGAAACACATTTTATTTCTAGAGACTCCGTACCTACTGTCAGAACTCTAAAGACCGACTGCACAGTTCCTGTCTTCATAAAAGACCTGTTTCATCCTGCCTGTGCTAACAAAATAAGAGTCTCAGAAAGCTAGCGTGCACAAGCTAGCAAGCTACGGAGTTTGATGCCAATGTATTTCTCCCCCGCCCTCAGCGACCGCTTTCTCACTTGCTTGCCCACCCGCACTCTCCCTGACATCACTCACCTGCTGCCAGACATTAAAGGGCCACACACATATGCTACTCTCATAACAAAGTGTTTAAAAACGAGTATGCAAGTTGGACAAATGAGATGCCAAATCCAACCACTTTCATGTGGTATTGGACAGAAAGGAGGACTTTTTTTTCCCTCCATTTGAAAATGCGGACGTTATCAGCACCACTGTCTAATTCCAATCAATGCAAGTCATCAGAATCAAATACACCAACTTATATTCTTGTCTTCATGAAAGAAAGGAATCTGTGTGTTAAACATGCTTGTATTATCATTAAACACCATTAACTTCTTAACAAAAATGTCTCTTTCATAAATAAATAAATATAAATTCTAAATAGGAATGAGGTAAATCTCCTCGACTTGGTCAATTGAAAAGTAGCTCACCTGCAGAAAAAGTGTGAGCGCCCCTGATGTAGAGCTTCAGTTGTTCAACAGTCCGGGGTCTCCGTTGTCGTATTTTACGCTTCATAATGCGCCACACATTTTCGATGGGAGACAGGTCTGGACTGCAGGGGGGCCAGGAAAGTACCCGCACTCGTTTACCACGAAGCCACGCTGTTGTAACACGTGGCTTGGCATTGTCTTGCTAAAATAAGCAGGGGTGTCCATGATAACGTTGCTTGGATAACAACATACGTTGCTCCAAAACCTGTATGGACCTTTCAGCATTAATGGTGCCTTCACAGATGTGTAAGTTACCCATGCCTTGGGCACTAATACACCCCCATACCATCACAGATGCTGGGTTTTGAACTTTGCGCCCATAACAATCCAAATGGTTATTTTCCTCTTTGTTCTGGAGGACACCACGTCCTCTGTTTCCAAGTATAATTTGAAATGTGGACTCGTCAGACCACAGAACACCTTTCCACTTTGCAATAGTCCATTTTAGGTGAGCTCGGGCCCAGCGAAGCCGGCGGCGTTTCAGGGTATTGTTGAAAAATAGGTTTTGCTTTGCATAGTAGAGTTTTAACATGCACTTACAGATGTAGCGACCAACTGTTGTTACTGACAGTGGTTCTATGAAGTGTTCCTGAGCCCATGTGGTGATATCCTTTACACACTGATGTCGGTTTTTGATGCAGTACCGCCTGATGGATCAAGTCGGTAATATCATCGCTTATGTGCAGTGGTTTCTCCAGATTCTCTGAACTTTTTGATGATTTTACGGACCGTAGATGGTAAAATCCCTAAATTCCTTGCAATAGCTCGTTGAGAAATGTTGTTCTAAAACTGTTCGACAATTTGCTTACAAAGTGGTGACCCTCGCCCCATCCTTGTTTGTGAAATACTTAGCATTTAATGGAAGATGCTTTTATACCCAATCATGGCACCCAACTGCTCCCAATTAGCCTGCACACCTGTGGGATGTTCCATTTGAGTGTTTGATGAGCATTCCTCAACTTTATCAGTATTTATTGCCACCTTTCCCAACTTCTTTGTCACGTGTTGCTGGCATCAAATTCTAAAGTTTTTGGAAACCAAACAAAAAAAACGTTTATCAGTTTGAACATCAAATATGTTGTCTTTGTAGCATATTTAACTGAAAATGGGTTGAAAATGATTTGCAAATCATTGTATTCCGTTTATATTTACATCTAACACAATTTCCCAACTCATATGGAAACGGGGTTTGTAATATCATTAAATGTTGATGGATAACTAAATGGCTTTGAAATCCTAACTCTTCAATCCCTGGGCTCGTGTAGAGTTTGTTCTTCCCTTGACTACGTAGGTTCCCTCCGGGTACTTTGGCTTCCTCCCACCTCCAAAGACATGCACCTGGGGATAAGTTGATTGGCAACACTAAGTTGGCCCTAGTGCAGGGGTCGGGAACCTTTTTGGCTGAGACAGCCAAGAAGCCAAATATTTTAAAATGTATTTCCGTAAGAGCCATTAATAATATTTGTTTTACACTGAACACAACTAATCACGTGCATTTTTAAGTAAAACCAACATTTCTAGGGTATAATAAGTCTGTTATTCTCTGTAATAACATTGTTATTCTGAAGCTAACTGTAGAGGGGGTGTGGCCTGCGGGCCTGCAGCGAAGCGGGGTGTGCCAGGACCGGCCTCGAAATCAGCGACAGGTGCGTAGTCGGCCCACCTGGGCCTTGTTATCTAATCACCTGTCGCTATGTTATAAGCAGCAGCCATGAGGAGAGACGAGTTCGGGGCTGGAGCCAGAGTGCGAGCGAGAACGAAAGAGAAAAAGACAATTGCTGGAAAGCAACTGAGAGACTTATTGAAAAATAAAACAATATTTTAACCCTGAAACAGGCTCTCATGTCGGTGCTTGGTGGTCTGAAGAACCCCCAGGAGGGCAAGCCCCACACTATTCAATAATAAATAAATAACTTTTTACCATTAACGCAACTTCTTGAACAGGTGCGGTAGAAAACGGATGAATGGAATAAAATGCACGAGAATGTTTTATATTTTGAACGTTACTTTTAACACTGTGATTACAAGCGGAATTATTCATTACTTAGCGTGTTAAGCAGTGTCAGCTCGGATTTATCTGAGAGCCAGATGCAGTCATCAAAAGAGCCACATCTTGCTCTAGAGCAATAGGTTCCCTACCCCTGCCCTAGTGGGTGAATGTGAGTGTGAATGTTGTCTGTCTATCTGTGTTGGCCCTCTGCTGAGATGGCGACTTGTCCAGGGTGTACACCACCTTCTGCCCAAATGCAGCTGGGATAGGCACCGAGAAGGACAAGCGGTAGAAAATGGATGGATATCTGTGCTTACTCACTGCGACCTTTAACCTGTTTTGAAAAGGTTTTATTATACGTTTTAATATCAAACAATATATTGCAAGAATCGCTTTTAATTAAGAATCGTGTTGACTAAAGAATCCGTTCGAAATCGAATCGAATCGTGAGCTGTTGTAAGATTAACATCCTGAGTAATAATAATAAGGGTTTTGTTTAACAGTGAAAATGTAATTCAATTAATTATTTGTATTTTATTAGAATACTCCTCAGGCTAGTAAAAACATTTGTGTACTTTGAAGACTCAATGCCAGAAATAATAAACATATTCAACAGTCAAAACCGAACATTCTACAGAAACGACATGACAATGCTTACTGCAGAGACGCAGTTCCCATGCCAACATGCACTTACAATTAGGTTAATACATCACAGCATATCACTTCAATCTCCAGACACCATGCAAGTATTCCCCCCAGTGGTGCTAAAATATAGTTAGACAGTTATATAGCATGATGTAACAGTATCACTATAGTCTTCCTTGCAGTGTTTAATTAATGAAAGGACCTCCTGCCTCACCCCCTGTAGTCAGTGCTAGCCTATAATGAAAGTGGTTGGATAGCGGCCATTGCTTGGCTGTTTAATTAACACTGTTTAGTACCACAGGACCAACAACGCGCCTTTCAATTTGCCGATTTAAGTGATTAGTGATATATATGATAAACCAGACATATGTTGCAAATAGAAAGAGGAAAAACCGTGAAAGCAACATATAAGTAAAATTTTTTATGATGACTTCATGGCACGCAGATTTATTTATTCCAAGTAGCAGAGTGCATGACAGTGAAGATGGCGTGTACAGATTTTATATCAACTAAGAGAGATTGGCCTATTGCATCTCTTGTGCATTAAGCATGCACTTCAATGCATAAAAAGCTCAATAAGTGGACACTTTAAAGTTGGTAGACAAAGGGCTAACAATATAGGAACACCATGCATGTAAATTAGCTGAAAAGCAAGAAAATGTATTGTTATTTTTTATTATTATAATATTTTTCTCGCTGGCTGCCCCTACTATTTAGAACCTGATCATATGTATGGATCCATTATTATGTGTCAAGGTAGTTGTTGACTCGCACTTGCTCCAAATCAAGATCTTATTCTGCTTGAGAATATTATGTCTTCATCACCTAGGAGTAAACCCAAGAAATAGGTACCGTATTTTTCGGACTATAAGTCGCGTATTTTTTTGTAGTTTGGCCGGGGGTGAGACTTGGCTAAACTATAAAAAAATAAAAATATATATATATTTTTTTGGGGTTTGGCCGGGTGTCACCCCCCGCTGGACTGTGGAGAAGACCGCGACATATAGTCCGAAAAATACGGTACACTTCATCATATTTCCTGGTCAGCTTGTTACCAAAATGGATACACAAATGATACAGCAGAGGATTGTGAGAATGTCATGTGGTCAGAACTTTTTGGTATAAACTCAACTCGTCGTGTTTGGAGGAAGAAGAATACTGAGTTGCTTCCCAAGAACACCAAACCTACTGTGAAGCATGGGGGTGGAAACATCGTGCTTTGGGGCTGTTTTTCTGCTAAGGGGACAGGAGAATGAATAGGGCCATGTATCGTGAGATTTTGAGCCAAAACCTCCTTCTATCAATGAGAGCTTTGAATGGTTGACCAAATACTTATTTTGCACCATAATTTACAAATAAATTATTTAAAATACCTACAATGTAAATTCCTGGATTTTTTTCACATTCTGTCTCTCACAGTTGAAGTGTACCTATGATGAAAATTACAGACCTCTGTCATCATTTTAAGTGGGAGAACTTGCACAATCGGTGGCTGACTAAATACTTTTTTGCCCCACTGTATACTATTTAGGTTTAAATAATGTTTACTGCAAATGGATATCGTCTCCAAATATCGGTGATAGGCCTTCTTGACTACTAATAATCGGTATTGGTACAGGCCCTGAAAAAGGCATATACTTCAGTCTCTATTTTCTACCAACAAAAGAAATGTCCAAAAGACAAACGGTGCTAAATGACTTCTTTTCAAACAGAGCTTTTCACCCGGCCACTCACGCACACCAGTGACCTTGAGAGACTCAGCCACGATACTAGAAAAAGCAACACGAGGCATTATGATGTTATTTTTAAGAGCTTGGTGACCTATGAAACAGTCAATTGTTGAAAAAAGAGGAGTCGTCTTAGGTCCGGGCCACGATGGTAATACCTTTCAGACTACCTGACATTAGTCTTAATGGAGCTTGATCAATATTTTAGTTTTTATATAATCTAGCTTCTGTGTCCGTAGTCCCACTGAATGTGACCACACTGTTTCTTCGTCCACAGGTCTCATTCTTCTCTTCTATTTAATTTTCTACATCTTCCTGGCCGGCCTGTTTGCTCTCACCATGTACGTCATGCTGCAGACGCTGGATGACCACAAGCCCACCTGGCAGGACCGTCTCTCCACACCAGGTGCAGTGTTGTAACCGTCACAGGAGAGCCACACTGGCACAGTGTTGTAATATCCCTGCTTTTCCTCTGGCACTCGCAGGCATGGTGATTAGACCCAAGGCCGACGAGACCTTTGAGATTGTGTATGACATCCACAAAACTGAGAGCTGGGACATGTACGCTCAGGCCCTGGACAAGTTCCTGGAACGTATGTCTCAGATTTGCTTACTATTGCAGATCATCCCACAGTCTTTAATAATTCATTTTGTCAGTGTGAAGGACATTGCTTTGCACTATAAGCACCTGAAAACACATTTTAAGCCCCGCCCTCACTTCTTTTCCGAGCAGCCTACAACAGCACCGTCCAGGCCCAGAAAAACGATGAATGCAAACCGGACCAATACTTCATGCAGGAGGACAGCGGTGACGTGAAAAACAACCCCAAGCGCTCCTGTCAATTCCAACGTGCCCTTCTGGAGGACTGCTCGGGAATGAATGACCGTTACTATGGATACCAGGAGGGCAAACCATGCATCATTATCAAGATGAATCGGGTATGAACGAGGAGGGGGAGGAAAGGGATGCTGTTGCTAGGATACATGAGATTCAGAACCTGCGATACAGAAAACAGGATGGGGGGGTTCCCAGTTACAAAAGGGTTGTTGAATTCACAGTAAAAACAGGAATGTTGTCTTTTTTTCTCTGCAGGTTATTGGTATGCTACCAGGAAAGGATGGCCAGGCTCCTTATGTCACCTGTGGTGCAAAGGTAATCAAAAAAGGAGCCCAAAACAACCAACATCTTGTTGCTCATCGCCATCACACTGTTTCAACTTCATGCATTTCTGTGTTTGCCCAAACGTCCTCACTCTCAGAGGTATAAGGTTGGCAAAAATGAATGGGTAAGACTGGCTGTTTTGTAGTGTAGAGTCCTATATAGTACATACTGTACAAGTAGACACTAGCTCTCCAGCTTTGTCATCCCATCGCAGTAGCATATGACAACCCCACCACTGTACTTTATTATAGGGTTTTATTTACACTGCAGGGTTTTATTTACACTGTACAACAATGATTCTTTTCCCAATTTTTTTTTTTTATTCATAAATTTAATTTTTTTTTGTTTTTTCAACATTTATTTATATGATAACAATTATCATCAAATTAAATAATTTTATTAGATTTAAGATTTTTATTTCAGGTTGAGGTACAGCTGTAAACAGGGATAACATCCAGTATTATATATTAGAACAGTATAATAGAAAAAAGATAATTTTAAAAATCCATCCATCCATTTTGTACCGCTTGTCCCTTTCAAGGTCACGGTGGTGCTGGAGCCTATGCAAAACAAAAAACATGAACAATTTAAGTTAAAAATTAAGTCATATAGTATTGTATATATTATATTAAAACACATTATATATTATTTTTATGTATCATTCAGATCACTGATCAGTATATTCTGTGTTTATACTGTAGCTAATAATACACATTACTGTTCCATTTTGACTAGGGGTGTCCCAATCCAATATCAATCAAAGTTGACTTATATAGCCCTTAATCCCAAATATCTCAAAGGGCTGCACAAGCCACAACAACATCCTTGGCTCAGATCCCACATCGGGGCAAGAAAAAAATCAACCCGATGGGAAAAATGAGAAACCTCGCAAGGGACCGCAGAAGTGGGGGCACCTCCTTGGGTGGCCGGTGCAATAGATGCCGAGTGGATGCAGTCAATAAGGTGAGAGTCCAGTTTATAGTGAGGCCAGTAAGAAGAGGATCCTCTTGTATGTAGACAAGAAAATGTCACCAAATGATGCACAGAGGAGTGGTCAATCCCCGGGTCAAAACTTGGAACAACTAACACATCCTCTGTGGAAGCTGATCTGTGGCCACCTGATATCCTCTCCATGCAGGAGAGGGGAACAGAGCAGAAAAGGCAGACGGCAGATCCATCCATTTTCTTCTGCTTATCTGAGGTCGGGTCACGGCGGCAAGCAGCCTGAGCAGAGAGGCCTCGACTTCCCTCTCCCCAGCCAATTCCTCCAGCTCCTCCCGGGGGATCCCGAGGCGTTCCTAGGCCAGCTGGGAGACATAGTCTTCCCAAAGTGTCCTGGGTCTTCCCTGTGGCCTCCTACCGGTCGGACGTGCCCTAAACACCTCCCCAGGGAGAAGTCCGGGTGGCATCCTGACCAGATGCTCGAACAACCTCATCTGGCTCCTCTTGATGTGCAGGAGCAGTGACTTTACTTTGAGCTCCTCCCGGATGACTGAGCTTCTCACGCTATCTCTAAGGAAGAGCCACGCCACCCGACAGAGTAAACTCATTTTGGCTGCTTGTACCTGTGATCTTGTCCTTTCGATCAAAACCCAAAGCTCATGACCATTGGTTAGTATGGGAAC
Organism: Nerophis ophidion; assembly: GCF_033978795.1. NCBI lineage: Eukaryota > Metazoa > Chordata > Actinopteri > Syngnathiformes > Syngnathidae > Nerophis > Nerophis ophidion. Next base: position 26,027,980 of record NC_084614.1, on the reverse strand, counting down.
GAAGATCGACCGGTAAATTGAGAGCTTTGCCTTCCGGCTAAGCTCCTTCTTTACCACAGCGGATCGAAACAGTGTCCGCATTACTGACAGCAGATCAACTGGTCTAAAAAGATTTACAGCTTACAAATGAGTTTTAAAATGTGACTTAAATGCCTCTACTGAGGTAGAATCTCTAACTGTTAAAGGTAGGGTATTATATTTTTTGGGAATCACTTATAAGCCGGAGATGTTAGAATTCAGATTTCTGGCTGGGACATATGGTACAATACAATCAGCAAGATAAGAAGGAACTAGACCGTTTATTATTTTATACGTAAATAGTAAAACCTTCTAAAGTTGCATCCTAAGTATACAGGAGGCCAGTGCAGGTGAGCCAGTGTAGGAGTAATATGATCAAACTTTCTTGTTCTTGTCAGAAGTCTAGCAGCCGCATTTTGTACCAACTGTAATCTTTTATTGCTAAATATGAGGACCCGGAAATTGTACGTTACAGTAATGGAGAGGAGACGAAATGGATGCATGAATAATGATCTCAGTGTCTGTGGTGGAAAAAATTGGACACATATGGAGATTAAAGAAGGCTGTTTAAGTAACACTCTTATTGTGTGACTCAAACGAGAGAGTTGGGTTGAAGATAACACAGAAATTCTTCACCAAGTTGCTTTGTATAATTTTTTTGTTGCCAAATGTTGAGGTGGTATTATGAAATAAGTGCTGCTGTCTAGCAGGACCATTAATCAACATTTCCTTTTTCTTATTGTTAAGTTACAAAAAAGTTGCTGGACATCCATTGTTTGACTTCATTTGGACACGCCTCGAGGTGACCACAATCTGGCGTGTTGGTCAGCTTTAGGAAAATGTAAAGTTGAATATCAACAGCATAAGAGTGAAAGCTAACGACGTATTTGCGTAGAAGCTCCGGTTTCTTCTGTGAACCAGGACGTACGTCTTTTAGGGGCCTCTTTTAGCCTTAGCGGCGCTATACTACCAATGGTGTTGCACAGGGCCTCTTTAAATTTGTTAGTGAAGTTACCGATAGAGCCCACACAATTCGGGAATGCTGCCAATACCGAGGGCAACAGGCAAGCAAGAGTAATAGTTGTGACAGCATTAATTTGGTGGCTTCTAAAGCATTTGTTATTAGTAGTTTGTTGACGTTACTTTAATATAAGGCGAGTGGTGTGCCCTCAGGGCCAGCAAAGGCTTCTCTGCTGGCCTAACATAACCAGAATTCATGATCATAATTAAAAATAAAATGATTTTCTTATTTACTTTCCCTAAATATCTAAAATTATTCATATTCTCTCCGTGTCATATTATGCTCATTCCAGTACTGTTGTTTTTAGTTTTAGTTTGTTTCCAATCAGAATTCAGATATCTTATGTTGCCATGCTGTACGAAATCTGTCCGACACCTTCAAAATCAACAATGCAGGCGTCCGTGCACTGTAAGCGAACGGGAACATACAGTGATAGACAGTTGCCATAGCCAATCAAATCACCAGTTGTTGTCAGTAAAACCTTCTAGATGGCCTCACGTTGAACGTGACATTTACACGTCCTGTGATTGGATACTTACCGGGATCATTAGCGGATGAGTTTGAGAACACATAGAGTTGATAGACAGTTGCGATAGCCAATCAGATCACAAGTTGTTGACAGTAGCTGTTCTGTTACAACTAG